>NC_088877.1:40431361-40617478 GCF_032884065.1 Artemia franciscana | reverse complement strand
CAAGAAGTTTTGAATAGGGCAGCAAACTAGTACACTAAAATCTTATCTACAGAAAACTACATAAAGCTAAAGCATCATTTGCAACAACCACAAGTGAAGCCTGGAATGATTCATTGGTAAAGTTTATAGAGAATTTAAATTTCAAGAGATCCGTATGGGAAATTTTACAAATTTATGAAAAGAATGGGTAGTAAAAGCAATCCTCTAAACACAAACACCCCAGTTCAGTTCAGCAGAGAACTAATAATTGATGACAGGGAAAAAGCTGAAGCAGGAATTCATCACCTAAGACAGACCATAGACAAAGAGGATCCATTTATAAATACAGACCTGCACTCTAAAGTAATTGCTAAAATCAGAAAACTAGCAGAGGATGGAAGTAATGAACCATATAACTTACCTTTCACTGAAGAGGGATTAAGAGCTGTTTTATATAAATTGCCTGAAACAACCCCAGGGAGTGGAAGAATCCAACCGCCATTATTGAAAATCTTAAAATTAGATGAAAATAAGAATTATCAAAGATTTTTAACATGCTGTGGGAAAAGAGAGGATTTCTAGACTGATAGAAAGGAGGCATAGCAATAATGATACCAAAACCTGGCAAAAAAAAAAAATTGGTAGAAAACCACCAATCTCTAATATTACTCCCAGTTGCAGGAAAGATTTATGAGACTTGTCAAGAAAAGGTTGATTTTTGTTGTGAGAAGATCCAAATTCTTCAGGACATTCAAAATGGATTCTGGCAAGGTAGAAGCACAACTGATGATCTTCTTAGCACATTGAGAAATGCACTTTATGTGTAATACAATAGAAAAGCCATACTACTGATATTTCTAGATGTTAAAGGAAGCATCTTTTCCACAAGGAAGCATCTTTGGTCCTGATTATTACAACACAAGCAAACATGGCATTCCTGTTAAAGATAATGCATGTAATTGCTATGATGACAACTAGACTTGGATCGTCCAGAATACCTTAGAAGAAGCTGAAAAAGAAACCCAACAAATACTTCTAATAGAAACATTAGCAAGTATACTAAACATAATATTTGAACCATCCAAAACAAAAGCCATGTTAAAAACAAAGAGGAGAAATACTAGACCACCTGTTTTGAAATTCTAGGGAGAAAATACAGAAATAGTGCAAGAATACAAAGCCTGGGTATAATACCAGACAGTAAGATGAGGTTTGCCAAAGAAATCTGAAACCCTCATGTCTCAAAAAGATGAAAATGATGGCAGTGGAAGGTATGGAGCTAATCCAGCAGTAGTGAGAAAATTTTTTGTAGCATTTACAACCAAAGATTGGATATAGGGCCATCATATATGATAGTGCAAATGAACGTCAGCTAAATAAGCTAGAAGTTAAAAAAAAAAAAACACAACTGTTAGGATTGCTTTTGGTGCAAAAGAGACCACCCAATTCCCTTCTTATCAATTCAATCTGGTATAGAACAACTGTAAACAAGAAGACATCTACTGTTGCTAAAGTGTATTCAATGACTAATGGACATCAGATAAAAATCACCCAATCAAGAAACTTACTATTAAAAATGGACTTCTCCACACCATGAAGCCAAATAGAATAAAGAAAACATCTGAACCCATTTGAGAAAGCAGAAACCATAATGAAAGAAGAAGGTTTAAAGCTCTTTATAGCTAGAATGTTACAATATAAGAAACCCCACCCTGGCTCTTGGTTTAAATACCTTGCACCATAGAAGAATTACAAAAAATGAAAGAGATCTAATATCAACAAAAATGGAATTTATTAAACATATCACAGACAAATTTCTGTCTAATATATACTAATGGACCCAAAATAGAAGGAAGAAGAGGGGGCGGGCTGCAGCTGTTATCCCTCAGAAGAAATCTTTAGTGTAATGAGCAAGGTATTGCTGTTTTTTTGTTTTTTTTAATTTTTGATGTTTTTTTAATGATGCTCAGAATTCAGACTCCATGGAAAATTACCTACACCCATGAATAAGTCCTCCACAGAAAAATCCTCCAAAATAACACACCCCTCCCCTGGAAAAATCCCCCTGAAAAGGGGGATTTTTAGTTACTATTCAGCTACACTGCTCCTGCTCTGTTTCTTAGAGTTTCAGCTTAATATAGAGTTTATATATATATATATATATATATATATATATATATATATATATATATATATATATATATATATATATATATATATATATATATATATATATTAAGAATTTTGTTTTGTTTCAGATTACCCAGTCAAGGAACAAAGAGAAAAGTGAGGAACAAGAAGGATCATCTCAACAGAAGCTGGTGTCAAGAGGAGACATTAATAATCACCAACAACCACTTTGGAATTATTTACCAGAAGAGGTTAGTGTTAATTCATATCAGGTTAAATCGTGTCACAATCTTAACTTTTCAGAACTATGTGAAATTTTATAGATACATATTTAAAGAAAAATATGTGGTGTAATTAGAGTTTTAGGGACTTTTCACTTTCTGGGAAGTAGTTGTGTAAGGTTAGTGGGACCCTTAGGAATTCTTCTAGAGCCCATGATTTTATGGAAGGAATTTGAAGCACTTACACGCACCCCTTTTTTCTCCAAAGGGCATTTACCTTTAATAATTGCTGAATCTATGCTTTTTATGGCACTTGGTATCTACCAAGTGACATATAGCGATCGCTAATTCTGTCAGTTTGTCGGTCTGTGTCTGTCCTGGTTTTGCCACTTTAGGCACTTCCAGGTAAGCTAGGATGATGAAATTTGGCAGGCATATCAGGAACCAGACCAGATTAAATTGGAAATTGTTGTTTCCCCTATTCGACCATCTGGGGGTGGGGGTTGGGGGGGACAGTTAAATTGGAAAAAATAGAAAAAATGAGGTATTTTTAACTTACAAACGGGTGATCAGATCTTAATGAAATTTGATGTTTGGAAGGGTATCGCGTCTCAGAGCTCTTATTTTAAATTCAGACCGGATCTGATGACATTTGGGGGGAGTTGGGGGGACCTAAAATCTTGGAAAAGGCTTAGAGTGGAGGGATTGGGATGAAACTTGGCGGGAAAAATAAGCACAAGTCCTAGATACGTAATTGACATAACCGGAACGGATCCGCTCTCTTTGGGGTAGTTGAGGGGGGAGGGTCAATTCTGAAAAATTAGAAAGATATTTTTAACTTACAAACAGGTGATCGGATCTCAATGAAATTTGATTTTTAGAAGGATATCGTATCTCAAACTCTTATTTTAAATCCCGACCGGATCCGGTGACATTGGGGGGAGTTGGGGGGTGGGAACCTAAAATCTTGGAAAACGCTTGGAGTTGAGGGATTGAGATGAAACTTGGTGGTAAAAATAAGCAAAAGTCTTAGATACGTGATTGACATAATCGGAACGGATTCGCTTTATTTGGGGGAGTTGGGGGGGGGGGGGGGTTAATTCTAAAAAATTAAAAAATGACGTATTTTTAACTTACGAAGGAGTGATCGGATCTTCATGAAATTTCATATTTAGAAGGACTTTGTAACTCAAATCCCTTATTTTAAATCCCAACCGGATCCAGTGTCATTGGGAGAGACTGTTGGTGGTGGTGGGGGGTATGGAAATCTCGGAAAATACTTAAAGCAGAGATATCAGGATGGAACTGGGTGGGAAGAATAAAAACAAATCCAAGATACTTGACTGATATAAACAGACTGGATCTGCTCTCTTTGGTGGAGTTGGGTGGGTGGAGGGAATAAATCGGAAAAATTAGAAAAAATGAGGTATTTGTAACATATGAACAGGTAATCAGATCTTAATGAAATTTGATATTTAGAAGGATCTTGTGCTTTAGAGCTCTTGTTTTAAATTCTGACCAGATTCTGTGACATTGGGGGGAGGGGGAGGGGAAACCGGAATTCTTGGAAAACGTGAAAATTGGGGTATCTGTATCTTACAAATAGGTTATCGGATCTTAATGAAACTAAATATATAGAAGGAGCTTATGTTTCAGGTGCTCTTATGTTTCGACTCGAATCGGATCCGACATAGGGGGTTGGAGAGGGGAAACAAAAATCCTGGAAAACGCTTAGAATGGAGAGATCGGGATGAAACTTGATGGAAAGAATAAGCACAAGTTCTAGATATGTGATACGGATTCGTGCTCTTTAGAGGAGCTGGGGGGGGGGGGTGGTGTTAATTTGGAAAAATTAGAAAAAATGAGGTATTTTTAACCTTAGAACGGGTGACTGGATCTTAATGAAATTTTATATTTAGAAGGAAGTCATATCTCTGAGCTCTTATTTCAAATAACGAACATATCTATTGACATTGGGGGGAGTCGGAGGGGGAAATCAGAAATCTTGGAAAACGCTTAGAGTGGAAGAAGCAGGATGAAGCTTGGTGGGTAGAATAAGCAAATGTTGTAGATACTTGATTGACGTAACCGTACTGGATTCGCTGTCTTTGGGGGAGTTAGGGAGTGGGATTCAGTGCTTTGGCGAGTTTGGTGCTTCTGGACGTGCTAGGACGATGAAAATTGGTAGGTATGTCAGGGAGCTGAACAAATTGACTTCATAAAGTTTTTTTTCCCGATTCGACCATCTGGAGGGCTGAAGGGAGAGGAAAAATTAGAAAAAATGAGGTATTTATAACTTAAAATAGCGACGAAGACCACACCGCCTTTCCATAACAAACAAATACAAAGTAGAAACAATAGGGAAAATCTTTTCAAGACAGTGGAAATCAGTTCTGTGATTATTTTGGCCCTATGTCCAAGGGCCGTCTTCAGCACAAGAGAGAAAATATGTATATATAAATAAACTTACATTAAATTGTGAGAATTAGAACTAGTTATGTTTTTTAAAAACTTTTTAAAAACAGCCCTAGCATCCTTACTTCAACGAAGTTCAACCAGTACTGACAAAAAGAATGAAGTGAGAATATAAATTCATTCAAACTAAAGAGAACAAAGTGATTAAATGCAATTTCTCAGAGCCAACCTTGCATTTTTAGCAGCCTGTCTCAAAGGCCTTTCCGTAGCTGGTTTAATACTATTATAAATCGGTATAGTATAATATTTTTTTAGATCATTTTTAATTAAATTTGAGTATAAAGAATTTTGTGAGTATTCCCCTAAGTCCCTGTTCAGAGAAGTATTATTATTTATTTTGAGACTAATTTCGATTGGTTCCCGAACCACCTGTTTTATCCCCAAATCATTACTGGCGTGAAGGTTTTTCAAAAAGTATCGTGTGGGACGGATTATTAAATATATGCCAACTTAAAGCAGAATCAAAGGAGTTGTTGGAACTATTTGAAATTAATGCCTTGTCTATGTCTTTTTTATGCTGTTGTAACCGTTTTTCTAGATTCTGATGGGTCCTGCCGACATAGTAATTTCCACAATCACAGGGTGTTTGATAGACCCCTCTTTGGCGAGTAACTGGGGTCTTATCTTAACCAGAATTTAAGAAATTAATTATTCTAAAATTATTAGTAAAAACTATGTACAGATTATTTTTTGTGCAAATATTTTTTAATTTTGTTGTGATTTTTGGTATATACCGAAGATAGACAATATTTGAGGGCTTATCAGTAGCCTCACATTGTGAAATATCTTCTTCGATTTTACAAGAATGTCTTTTTATTCTACGGTTAATTATCTTATTGACAAAAAGGAATGGGGTATCCATTACCAAAAAGAATATCTCTCATAAAGTTTATTTCTGCATTTATATACGAATCGGAGCAAATATTCAGGGCACGATCAATGAGGGAAGTTACAACTGCTCTTTTAACTTGGGGGGGGGGATTTGAATTAAATTGAAAATATCTATTGTTTTGTATTGGCTTTCGATAGATAGTAAAATCCAGTTTATCAGCATTACGAATAACTAACACATCTAAAAACGGTAGTTTATTTTCAATTTCAACTTCTAGGGTGAACTGCAAATTTCGGTCATGAATGTTAAGATGATCTAAGAAGCCCCGAAGTTCAGCTTCCCCATAATTCCAAATTGAAATTACGTCATCCATATAACGACCCCAATAGACTTGTTTTAAAAAATAAGAATTTAATGCCCAATTTTCAAGGTTCTCGACATAAATATTTGCCAGTAGCCCGGATAAAGGTGCCCCCATGGGTAACCCATTTTTTTTTCTGATAAACAAAATCGCGAAATTGAAAATACATAGAAAACTTAATTACAAATTTTAACCAGTCATTAAAACTTCACAATCAATTCCCGTCGCTGAAACCTCGATTAAGTGGCAATTTTCTTCTATTTTGTTTTTTAATAATTCCTCAGAAATAGTCACATCTATATTTGTATACATGGAAACAATGTCAAAACTATTAACTATTGTGTTTTCTGAAATACTTGTGTTACTAAGTTTTTCAACCAAATCTGCCGAATTACAAAGATATGAATTTTGGGAATACAATAAAGGTTTGAAAGCTGTGCAAAGCCATTTCCCAATATTGGCAGCGGGGACTTTAGTACACGCTATGATAGGTCTTAAGGGAATACCCTGTTTATGTATATATATATATATATATATATATATATATATATATATATATATATATATATTAAGAATTTTGTTTTGTTTCAGATTACCCAATCAAGGAACAAAGAGAAAAGTGAGGAACAAGGAGGATCATCTCAACAGAAGCTGGTTTCAAGAGGAGACATTAATAATCACCAACAACCACTTTGGAATTATTTACCAGAAGAGGTTAGTGTTAATTCATATCAGGTTAAATCGTGTCACAATCTTAACTTTTCAGAACTATGTGAAATTTTCTGCATTTATTCTAGACTGTAAAGATAGTCTTGTTTATTATAAAAAAAAATTATAGACACATATTTAAAGAAAAATATGTGGTGTAATTACAGTTTTAGGGACTTTTCACTTTCTGGAAAGTAGTTGTGTAAGGTCAGTGGGCCCTTAGGAATGCTTCTAGAGCCCATGATTTTATGGAAGGAATTTGAAGCACTTACACGCAACCCTTTTTTCTCCAAAGGGCATTTACCTTTAATAATTGCTGAATCTATGCTTTTTCACATAATCTAGCTAGAAAGAAATGGAATATATCATTTGATACCTCTTTTGTACTTTGTCCAAATATAGGCTAATAGTTGCTTCTAGGGTAAAACCCCCAGTAATCTGCCTGTGCTTAATCCTGCCAGATGCTCTGATAAAAAATTATCTTTCCTATACATAGACAGCAGACTCCTATTGTTGGATGTTATGTGTATAGGATTATATAGTTGTGATTGGCGGATGATTAGGCCAAGACCAGTTGGGATTGGCTGAATATAATCTTGGAAAGCATCTGGTCTTTCAAAATTGGAATCTAGAAAAAAAGATAGCTCTACACTCTAGTTTATATTAATACTGTACAAATTATTGTGTTTTACATCACTCGTCTTATAATAAGTGCATCCAATGTCGACTGTGTCTGTCATTAGAATATGTTTTTCTAATTGTAAGATCCTGTGTCAAAGGTTAGACAACATTTTCTAAGATTCGTTTCTAGCTTTAAATGTGTGGCCGATATTAGACTCCAATATTGATGCAATATTCAAGCTAATCACATACGTATTAAGAAGACTTTGACACTTCTAATGGTGGAACAATCCACTTTCTAAGTAGTATGATTGAGGTTTTACTATGATTTACGTGTTAAAAAGAGGATTGGCTGGCTGACTATTGGGTATCTTACCCTTATTAGCTTTTAACTTTACATCACAGTCTAAAAAACTAAAGTTACCTTTTGGGGCTTAAAGTGGAATTTACCTCAGAAGCAATTTCTATATTTAGAAAGAACATAAATAAGGCTTCAAGTGAAGTGTTTGCTTTCTTTGTAGCTAAATTTTATGGAAAAGTGTATATTTATCCAACAACTATAAAAGTTAAACCTCAGAAAATAGGTCTTCTGCTCAGATGAGGCTTAATAAAAGGATGAAGTTACTAAGTTGCTCTACTTAAAACACACTATTACCATACTTCAAAACAAATTCTCCAATCAGGTAGTCAGCCTATAGAATTCCCTTATAAAAGTGAGCACCCTAGGAAAAGAGAGCATCTTCTGCTCTCTTGAAGGAGACAAACAAAAAAGTAATGGTTTAGTTTGTGATAATTTTCCTCACTCTCCTGATTAGTAACAAACTTTCAAGGTCCCCTGGAGTTATCCGCCGTCTTAAATTCTGTTTTCCTAAAAAAAAAAATCCTGAAAATGATTTATCATTCTATTTTTCATCCCCGTTTGTCTTATGGATGCTCTATATGGGCAAGCAACTTCATCTCATGTTATAAGAGAATCCAGATCATCCAAAATAAGGCCATTGAAATTATATCACCTCTTCGGCATTCAGTTAACATTAACCTCAATTTTGAACTTACTAAAATATTTGATGTGTCAAATACTAGGGATTTTCAGGTCGCAACTTTTTGTTTTAAATATCTTAACAACCTCCTTCCATCATCATTTGAAAATCTATTGATTTTAATTCAAGATTTGCATACTTACGACACGCGAAATTCATGTGACATTGTCCGCGAGACACCGTCAACAAAAAGAGCTTCTTTTTAATTAGATTTTTTGCACAAGCTATTTGGAATTTAATCCCCTTGGAAATACAGAACATAAATAACCTTATTACCTTCAAGCAAACAGTGAAGGGTCATTACAGAAATACTGTTAAGATTTGAACATCTTGCGGTCCTCCTCTTTTCGGTCTTTTTCTTTTCTTTTTCTTTCTCTTCGTCACCCCCTTTTTTCTGTTTTTGATAAGTCCAGTCGATTCGTTGTTTCTATTTGTTGATTGTTTAATTATTCTTTAGTTAAGTTTCCTAGCCAAGCACTTTTTGTGTTTTCCTTGAAGATTATGGACAGTAATTATGTGTTTTTTGTTTAAATATATATGATTGAATTTAATTGAATTGATGGTGCAATAGCATATGTAGCCGTACAATATAGGCATATAGGTAATCAAACTAAAAAAAAGTACATTTTTAGCTTGTAATATAGCATCTTTGAGTATATCAGATTATTGTATTTTTTTTATTATTATTTGTATTATTGACGCTTTTGAGATGTTTTTTCATCCAATATTAAGCATGATCTCTCAGATTAAAATGCATATCTGGAGTGTACAAAGAATAATTGGTTTTATAACAGATCAATTAATGGAAAGAATAAGATTAAAGATATTAATCTTTTCCTGCATAATTGAATTATGCAGGAAATCTTTTCCTTTTGATTACTGCTGCTGATTTCATTGATGTTCATTGAAAATCTTTTAGTAAATTATCTCTTTTGTCATATCCTCTATGTCTTTCTTTTGAAAGACATAGTTTGAGAAATGTCTTTTGAGACATTTCACCTGTTTGAGAAACATTGGCAGGCCCTAGACAGAAGTTGGGGCGAAGGCTGCACAAACATGTACTTTCGATATACAAATATCTTGCATCTAAAAGTTAAAATGAAAATTTATATTATTGTTGATTGAATGCCCTCTCCACTTTTGAATATCCGTATCATTTATTATATTTTTGACAGGGATGTTTTAAGTGTCCATAATAAATACAAATTTTGTGTCCATTGTAAAAAAAAAAGATCTCTCTTTAAATAAAGATGTCAGTGGCAGTACGTTGATACTATTGCGATTATGACTAGCATAATAAAGAACATTGGTTCAATAGTTATAAGTGTCGGGGTTCATATTTACTCATAGTCTCTAGATCAAGCCAAAATTTGAGGCTCACTTGACCCTTCAACAGCTCACTGAAGTTTCAGCTTGATCTCCCTAGCTGTTCCTTTGATGTTGTTGATATTTTAGTTGGTGGATATCTTTGACTGAAAGATTTTTGGATATTCATTGCAAACAAATATAAAAAAAACAACAACAAAGTTTCAAGCCAAGCAGAGACCTAAGATGGAGCTCTATATTTTTATCCTATCAAAATTAGCCATAAAATGGCTATCTTCAAAATTTTATCCTGTCAAATGAGCCCTCTTCCTTTTTTCTATGATCACCCTTTTGAGATAAATTGGGCAAAGGGAAAAATAAATAAATAGAAAACAGGTAAAAGGTAAATAGCACTTAAAAAGCACTAAAAGGGGAATGAATGTAATACAAGTGATAACACCACTTGTTTTGTTATTGCTAAATAGTGTATATAATATTTAATTGAACTATGTGACGTTCTCAAATATAAGGTGTAGGAGACATAGACCAGACACCTTTCTGAGGGCTAATTGTCAACATAAATTCAACAAAAGAAGCAAATTGCACATTCTATCCAAATTCTTTGGTCTAGTATATACCGTTCTAGGTTATATGTACATTCTATGAATACCTAAACTTCAGAGATGTAGAAGCTGCCAGTCAGACTTGTAAAAGCTGGTATGCAGCGTTTATCAACAACATTAAGATTCATAACAATGTTGAATTTGTCATCCACCGAAACCATAGTCAGGCTCTGGCTGCTTTATCAAGATATCCCAGTCGCTGCAAAAGGATTACAATTGAGGTAAAGTACTTTAATTGAAATTTGTACTTATGGATTACTGACATATAATGAAAGACAATAGTGGAGTAATCCCCTTAAAGGATTGGCCAAAGATCCTTTTTTCCTGAACTCTAGAACTGCTTCAGGACAGACACTCAAGACAATGTTTCTATTATAGGCCATTTAAATGAAAGCATAGACTGGAAGTAATTCTTAGGCTGTTTGATGTGTGGATTTACTGAAAAAATTGATCTAAAAAATTACTCAAAAATTTACACAAAAAATTTATATTCAAAAAATTGAATATAAACAATGAAGACAAATCAGTCATCACTCATGGCTCTGTGTACTCACATTTGCGCAAAGGGAATGCAGGGAAATGCAGGCTGTTTATAAATTGTGAAGTTGAAGTTAATATTTTTAAATTGCGAAGTTGAAGTAAAAAATAGGGCAATGCTTGGGATCTTCCTTAAGAGAAAAAAAAATGAATCCAAGCATATTTGCCCGACTATATTTATCAATATACCTTGACTGATAGAAATAAATGATGCAGCTATTTCAAAGACAAACAATTTTGTTGATGAAGTCATGCTGTATTATTTATTTTGAGTTAGGACTGGTTATAAAATCCATTTAAGAGCCTCTATACCTGCCAAAAATAGCTGAATCTATAGCTTAAAAAAATTAAATTTACAAATAATCTTCCTAGAGAATTACTACAAAAATTTAAATTGTAATAACAACGTTTTTCTCATGAAAATAAAGAGTAAAGTTGAAACATAAATTGCTGCCTTGGTTTATTTGTTACATATTTTTGAATAACTATTTAAAACATACCGGCTCTTAATTTGTTTTGTATGCTTGTAGAAATCTGAAAATAAAGCACTATACTTAAAACTGAGCTTGCTTGAGTTTTTTGGAGAATAAAATTGTATTGTTGATTTTAGTAGTTATAGAAGTAGTTGTTATTTTATCAGTCATAAGGGCTCTTATTGATACACGGGGCTTTTGCAGCCGCCAGTACGTGAGACATGACGTCATGATCGATTTTAGATAGTTTCTCAGTACCCATTTCGCATGTAATTTGTTTTGCGGTCATGCTGAAGGAAAGTTATTGTCCTGATATTTCTTAAGCTAAGGAACTAAATACTCAACTTGCTATGCTGCTATGTCAAGCTGCATGTCAGCTGATTCTAACGTTTTGCTGACAGTATTGACAGCAAACAGGATGTCATACCAAACAACCGTAGCCAGAATAAGCTCAAATTTTCCTTGGTCATTGTTAGCTAAGGACCGCTTTGCTTCTTATTTTGGAAGCTTTTGTTTCGTCAACCACTGTCGAAAGGGCTTCTCTTATATTATTTAGTTGATATTTTATTGCCTTTACGCTTTCCACGCGCTAACTTGTTTCAATCAAATATACAAAATAGCTGATCTAAGAACTCTCGTCTACAGAAAAAAGCTAAAAATCACCCGCGACCTATGGCCCAGCCGATCCTAACCTTCCCAGAATGCGACATAAAAGATTTCAGTGCAAACTAAAACTCCCTCTTTTCACCCCTCATCAAACCAGTCAGTTCATAAATTTCTTTCACTCAAGAATGAGTCACCGAACTGTGTAATAGTCTGTTAGCTAATTAATCTATCTGACAGAAAGCATTACTCTAAACGGAGACACCAGTGATAACGAAGTAGAAGAAAACCGGGAGTGGGATGCCACAGGGAGGCACCGAGTGGGGATAAGTTAAATTAACTAGAGAAACTACAGAAAAGTACATTTGTCTGGTAAGCAAGACCGAAAGGCCCTAAGGAAAAGAATTTTGGAGTTTGAATTTTACAACCTCTGACCCTGTTCCACATTAAGGGGAGCCCACATTTGTGAACCCCGGTTGACCGTTCCACGGTTTTTTTCTGTGAAGCCCCTTGTGAAGTCACAATGTCACTCACGTGATTGTTCTTCTTAACATGTTTGGCGCTTTTAGCGCGGGGCCCCGGTAGGCCTGGGACCCGCTGTGGTCACACCATTTGTCACCCCCAAAGACTAGTGTTGGTAGCAGCAGTAGTTGTTTTAGCAGTAGTAATAGTAGGAGTAGCAGTAGTAGCGTGCTCGTATTGCCAGTAGTATTGGGTCAATACAACCGGACATCGCCCATTATTGCTCCCATCTATGCCCCTTTAGTTAATTTGTTTACTATGTTCCTCCCCATGCCTCTACCTGTCTCTTTACCCCTATATTTAGCCAATATATTTACCATAGTCGCTGTATTTCTCAATTTGTTATTTCCAGCAGATGCTACTGGATCAGGTTTGGGAATATAAAAGACCTTATGTCTCCATGAACACAAGTCCCTGTCTGGACGTCGCCCCTACTGCTGGCATCTATTCCCCTATAGTCTTAATGTTTACGACGTCCTTCCCCGGGCATCTATACTTCTGATCCCCCCTTATCTGTAGCGTACATGCTAAATAGGTACTACGGGGACCTCTCGATGCTTACACAGATACTACAAGGCCCTCCCAATGCCTTAACAAATACTACGGGACCCTCCCCAAGTCTAAACAGATGCTAACTAGCCCTCTCTATGCCTCAATCGGTCGTTTCTGGCTTCACTGATTTAATAGCTTTCACTGAGTGGATCTAACATGAAATTTTATATTGTTTACTATTTTGCCAGTATCAGTTTAAAGAAAAAGCCTCTAAATTTTTACCTTTATGAAATATTTGACTGCTGAAAGATTGAAATCTGAGTCCCATGCATAAATAGATGACACGCCTATTAGAATAACTGCAAATCCATCGTTATGGAATTGCTCTAAACAATACATTTCAAAGGTTTATAAAAGTTTTAGCGTATAATTATGCAAATCAGGACTGATGGGATTATTCCGAAGGCACTCAAAGTTTCCCAACTATTAGCTGTTTTTTTATCATCTTAGAAACCCTTCAAACTTTCAGTGGGATTAAAGCATTCACCTTGCAAAAAAAGTTTTTTTATTACTTCTTAGTATAAAATATAGTTCTCTGATGAAAAGTATCTCTCACGCTTGTATCTGTTTGATTTTTTACAAAACCTGTCATTGATTATGTTTTAACAGCAATGTTGTAGAATTAGCAAGTTTCATGGTAGTGAACTTTGACTTAATTAAATAAAAAACAAGTTTTTTTAACTGAAAGTAAGGAGCGACATTACGACCTAAAACGAAGAGAAATTACTTCGTATATAAAAGGGGCTGGTCCCTCCTCAACGCCCCGCTCTTTACGCTAAAGTTTGACACTTTCTCTCAACTCTACTTTTTAAAACAGTAAAAAACTATGACTTTTAGGGGTGTTTCCCCCTATATTCTAAAATAAGGCAAATTTTCTCAGGATCGTAACTTTTGATGGGCAAGACTAAACTTGATGAAACTTATATATTTAAAATCAGCATTAAAATGGGATTCTTTAGATGTAGCTATTGCTAACAAAATTCCGTTTTTTAGGGTTTTGGTTACTATTGAGCCGGGTCGCTCCTTACTACAGTTCGTTACCACGAACTGTTTGATACAATTTGGGGGATATCAGGTGTCATTGGTAATGAGCTTTGATTTAATGCATGTCAATATTAATTAGCCTTGGAGGGACTAGTTTTCACTTATTGGATTATTTTCTTTTTTGAAGAAAAGACTGTGATTGAATCAAACTGAGAGGTTATTTTAGACAGTCCTAATAGAAACGTACTTTCCTTCGTAATTTGCATAATTTCGTTGTAAAGACGTGAAAAGCTAAATTAAAAGATATTTCTTAGAGCTTTTAATGGAGACAGCCCGATTCCTTGAGCCAAGATCAGACATACCTGTTTGAAAGGCACACATTTAAATTTAAGAATCTAAGACGTTAAGGAATAAATGTTAGTATATATATATATATATATATATATATATATATATATATATATATATATATATATATATATATATATATATATATATATATATATATATATATATATATATATATATATGTATATATATATATATATAATCAGTATCAAACAGTTCGCGGTAACGAACTGTAGTAAGGAGCGACCCGGCTCAATAGTAACCAACACTCTAAAAAATTGAGTTTTGATATCAATAGCTGCATGAAAAGAATCGCATTTTAAAGCTGATTTTAAATATATAAGTTTCATCAAGTTTAGTCTTACCCATCAAAAGTTACGAGCCTGAGAAAATGCCTTATTTAAGAAAATAGGGGGAAACACCCCCTAAAAGTCGTAGAATCTTAACGAAAATGACACCATCAGATTCAGCGTATCAGAGAACCCTACTGTAGAAGTTTCAAGCTCCTATCTACAAAAATGTGGAATTTTGTATTTTTTGCCAGAAGACAAATCACGGGTGCGTGTTTATTTTTTTTTTTCAGGGGTCATCGTATCGACCAAGTGGTCCTAGAATGTCGCAAGAGGGCTCATTCTAACGGAAATGAAAAGTTCTAGTGTCCTTTTTAAATGACCAAAAAAATTGGAGGGCATCTAGGCCCCCTCCCAAGCTCATTTTTTCCCAAAGTCAATGGATCAAAATTTTGAGATAGCCATTTTGTTCAACATAGTCGAAAACCATAATAACTATGTCCTTGGGGATGACTTACTCCCCCACAATCCCTGGGGGAGGGGCTGCAAGTTACAAACTTTGACCAGTGTTTACATATAGTAATGGTTATTGGGAAATGTACAGACGTTTTCAGGGGGATTTTATTTTGTTGGGGGTGGGGCTGAGGGGAGGGGGCTATGTTGGAGGATCTTTCCTTGGAGGAATCTGTCATGGGGGAAGAAAAATTCAATGAAAAGGGCGCAGAATTTTCTAGCATTACTATAAGAAAACAATGAAAAATAAACATGAAAAGTTTTTTCAAATGAAAAGAAGGAGTAGCATTTAAACTTAAAACGAACAGAGATTATTACGCATATGAAGGGTTCTAAAAATACTTTATCATAAAGAGCGAGGTATTTAGGAGGAGATATATACCTCTCTCTTTATGCTAAAGTATTTTTAGTAATTTCAACTATTTATTCTACGGCCTTTCTGATTCAGGGGTCATTCTTAAAGAATTGGGACAAAACATACGATTTAGTGTAAAGAGCGAGGTATTAACGAGGGTAAAAACCCCCTCGTATACATAATAAAAATATAAGATTATGAAAGTTTGTTACGTAAGTTAATTCTTAAGTTACGTATATTTTTTACTAATAAAAACGTTCGTTAAAAATTAAAAGTTCTAGTTGCCTTTTTAAGTAACCGAAAAATTGGAGGGCAACTAGGCCTCCTTCTCCACCCCTTATTTCTCAAAATCGTCTGATCAAAACTAAGAGAAAGCCATTTAGCCAAAAAAAGAATTAATATACAAATTTCATTTTAATAATTTATGTGCGGAGAGCCAAAACCAAACATGCATTAATTCAAAAACGTTCAGAAATTAAATAAAAAAAACTAATTTTTTTAGTTGAAAGTAAGGAGCGACATTAAAACTTAAAACGAACAGAAAATACTCCGTATATGAAATGGGTTGTCCCCTCCGCAATCCCTCGCTCTTTACGCTAAAGTTTGACTCTGCCACAATTCTACTTTTTAAAACAATTAAAAACTTTAGCGCAAAGAGCGAGGGATTGCGGAGGGGACAACCCATTTCATATACGGAGTAATTTCTGTTCGTTTTAAGTTTTAATGTCGCTCCTTACTCTCAGCTTAAAAAAAATTAGTTTTTTTTTATTTAATAAATTAAAAGAGCTGCTTTTCGACAGATATTCTGTAAAGTTAGGGATGTAGTCAATTATAAAGGTAGATTCATAGTCATTTTTTTTTTTTTTAACTTCAATACTGTTAACTTTATGATCATCTCTCAATTGTGTGTTTCTGAAAATTGGAACGGATTGTGGCTAAACATGATCTTTACTAATATTAAAAAAAAACGGTTTTTTTAAATTAAAGTAAGGAGTGACATTAAAACTAAAAATGAACTGAAATCATTACGAATATGAGGGGGTTGCCCCCTCCGCAATACCTCGGTTTTTACTATTGAAGTTTGACTTTTTGATCCAATCATTTAAGAATTACTCAAAAACACACGGGGCTTTTAAATAGAATAATAACCTTATTTAAAAATTCAAAAAACTTCTGTGTGAAGAGTGAGGTATTGAGGAGGGTTAACTACCTTCATAGTCGTATTATTTTCTGTTCAATTTAAATTATCATGTTTTTCTTTAGTTACAGTTGAAAATTTTGTGTTTTTATTTAATTTCCGATCGTTTTTAATAATGCCGGGAAATCCAGCCCCCCCCCGCCTGAAAAGGACCTGCATACTTCATAATAGCCAATACTATGTGCAGACAATAAGCAACAACTTTTGTCCCTTCTCCCGTGGGCTTTGGGGGTAAAGTCATCCTCAAATACATAGTTATTAGATTTTCGACTTTAGTGAACATAACGGCTATGTAATAATTTTGATCAGATGACTGTGGAAAAAATTGGCGTGGGACTGGGCTAGCTGCCTTTCAATATCGTTCTTTATTTAAAAAGGGCAATAGAATTTTGATTCCTGATCAAATGAGCCCTCTCCCGATTTTTAAGAGTAGATAACTGATTCTATACGATCACTCTTGGGAAAAAAAAACGTGCATCCATGATTTTGCTTCTGACAAAAGAATGCCAAATTCCACGTTTTTATATAGATGGGAGCTTTAAACTTCTACAGCTTGGTTCTCTGAAATGCTGAATATGATGGTATGATTTTCATTAAGATCACTTGATCTTTTGGGGATGTTTCCCCTCTCTGTCAAAAGTTGAGCAAATTTTCTTAAGCTTGCAACTTTCGATAGGTATCATTTAGCTTATTAATTTGATATATTCTGAATAAGCATCAAAATTCCTTGTGGGCATCAAGCCATGGCTAATTGTAGAAAAAGCCAAGTCAGATAGTCCTTTTGAGTGAGAGGCAAATCTGACATAACCCCCTCATTAGGATTGTATAAAAAGGATTTTAGTTCATTTGTTAATAGATTTGATTAATCAATGATTAATTTGAATATTTTATCATATCATTATATCAAAATTTTATGTCAATAAAATATGTCACCAATGTGAAACAAGGATTGCCTATCAACAGGTATTCTGCAAAGCTAGAATATAGCCAGTTACATCGATGGGTTCGTAGTAATGTTTATATTTTTCAAACTTCATTGTTTATGAAGTTATTGCTTAAAAAAATGGTTTTTTTGAAAATTGTGACAGAGTCTGGCTAATTCTGATCTTTACCAAACATTTTCATATTGACTCATTGTGTTCCTGTAGGCTAAAAATGTGACTTAGCTATGATTTTGTTTTCAGGATTTCAGGAGCCGAAAAGTATAAGTTTTGGATCACTGAAAGGACTTATAACGTCAGGTCAATCATTTTAGATTCTACTAATTATAATAAATGGAAGAAAATTTGAGTTTTCTATGTTATTGTCAATTCTTGCTAATCGTGATTTGTTGGGACTGTTTTGAATCGAGTCTCCTCTGTTAGATGTTTTACATCTTGAGTGTCCTATCTTGTCTAATTTTTTTTTTTTTGTGTGCAGGACTTTGGTCTGGACACTTCAGAAATAGAATGGGAACAAGTATTGGACTTTTGGAAGCTTTTTTCAGATCACGTGAATCATCTAAAGTTCTACAAGTGTAAAATAAATGAAAGACAAATTGAGAGTTTTCTTTGTTCCTGTACTTCCTTAATAAGCCTCACTGTGGATCGGTGTGATTCTGCTGATGGTGACACGGATTCATTTTGTGATTTAATAAATTTAGCAAGCGTAACTCATTTTGAAATTAACAATTTTTCAAATAAGGATAGTCCTTATTCCACTGATAAATCACTAATAAAATTGACTAATTTCATGCCGAAATTAGTTCACCTTTCTCTGTCTGTGAAGTGCGGTGATTACATACCTGAAAATGACCTAGAAGGTCGAATGTCACCTAGACCCGAATACAACCTAGTGCGACGGATAGTTGAACCGAAATTTGCCACCATCGTTTCAGTTGAAGTTGGTCAAAGGTGTATAAGCGGAGACCAGTTGGTTGGTTTGCTAAAAGTACCAGATTTGCGACTAACGTCATTGAATATACTGTTCAATGGTGTGGATGACGCTATAATCAACGCTATCACTACTCATCAAACCGGAATAGTTCATCTAAGTATGAATATCAATCATGTTTCTAATGAACATTTCAACTTGCTCTGTCGTCACCTGGAAAAATTAATAACGCTCCGTATCTGTGGTAGCTTATCCAATTCCTGTGGGTTAGAGTCTTTAATATACCTAAAGGAACTTAAAACTCTTGAAATAGCACGTTTTGATTTCTACGATTATCTCAGCAATTTTCCAAAGCCGACAATTTTACAAAGATTGTTAGACACGCCACGGGATATACAGTTGACACATTTAGACATAGACTTTGGCATGTCTGATCGACACTCATGTTTTAGGTACCAAAAAGAGGACCTCGATTACCTAATTCCCAAACCTGCTATTGACAATGCCAAGGAGTGCCTGAGATTTATTGCCTCACGACTCCAAAAATTGACATTTCTTAGTTTATCGTCGTGTCCTTTGGATGAACACTTGTTTAGAGAAATAACTACTAATTTGGTCAATTTGGTTGTTCTTAGAGTGGAAAACTGTAATATAGGCGACGATGCCTTAACTGGACTCAAAGATGTAGAAATTGACGCCTCCAGACCTCCGCTTAGCCATTTGAAAAGTACGTATATTCATTTTTTATTGTAGTTTAGCCGAAGTGAATGCAGATCATATGCAGGTTTTTTGTCTGTCTTACCGAAGAAACATTCATGGTAAAGTCACGTCGATTGCCTTCTACCCTGACCAATGAAGCTATTGGTTTTTTTCTATGATCATCTATCTAAATTCGGAAAAGAGATAAGAGCTACAAAACCATTATCTTACCAGTTAAAGTCAAAACATAGGTAATAACTGAGTAAAGAGCCAAGTGTTAGTTACCCTTTTTTCTGGACATATCGTATTAAAAAAAAATTGTTGTAGAAACATCTGCAACGGGTATATTTGATTTGAATTGAAACTGTTAGCATCCCTTGGCAGCTGAGTTCCCTTCCCTGTTTACCCCTTTGCTTCCCATGGCATTAGGCCAACATTTACTGATACTCGTTTTTCTCAGAATAGTTAAAACATCGAATATATGGGCCTTTAAAGATAACATAACTCGCACAGGCTCACGAGCAGGGACAATTTCCATCGTTAAAAGACAAATGGTTTAATTGGAAAAGATTGTTACGTTTAGTTTTGATTGGCCTGAAACTTCAAGGACTTTTCTTTAGCCCACAAGATTGATCATATTTTATTAAGGCAGGAATAATGTTTATGAAGGCCTATAATAGGTAAAAAAAAAGGTTTTGTCTCTAATCAAGCTTCCTTTGCACAAACTAGTCCTATTGAACATCAACAAAAACTTTTTATCTATTTCATACGAAAGACCCAGACTGGAATCCCTTTTTGGCTCTTGTAAAGCTTAAATCATTAATTTGTCGAGTCTCTAGAGCAAATTGATAAAAGATGATTTCTGCGGGAACGGACATGAAAGAGGTCCACAAAAACAAGTTTTTCTTTGCAGCATGAAAGAAAGTTCCGAAACCACATGATGTTTAGAATATTAGACTTATGGAAAGGAAAACCATAACTTACCAACATTATTTTAGTTTGGGACCCAAAAAAGATGGGCTTAAAACCTATATCTTTAAATCTTGGTATTCCAACGCCAGAAAAGAAAATCTAAGTATCATATGTATTGCAATAGTGCCGCCTATGAAAAGAGTAGTAAGACTTCAATATATTATTTTTTTTCTGGATACTTCATATTGAAGGAATTGTCACTGAAACTTCAAAGAGGGTTTATTTTAATGAAAATGAATATAGTTGTAGTTCACATTTTAAGAGTCGAAAGCGTTTGGAGGATAGATTTTTTATCGAAATTTGGAGATAACAGTTTTTTTCCAACTTGGTTAAAGGTCTAATAACTATGCCTCTGTGGTTGACATGACCCCCTGATCATCCCATTCTTAGGAGTAACAAGTCCAAGCAATGCAAGTTCCCATTGTTTATATACAGTGTTTGCTATTGGGAAAGGGGGTGTGTTTCATCCATAGGCTTGCTAAATAAGAAATTAAAAAATATCTCTCTTATCCATTAGGAACCAAAAATTTTTTTTGTGCTTCATCTAGAAGGGGCTTTCCGAATGAAAAAAAAAATAGCCTGTCTTAGATGGGGCTCGAAGAAGCACCATCATTTTCGAATTGCCTGTCAATTGTCCGGAGGTTCTTGGTCCAGGCAACCCTAATTAAAAGTAGATATTTTTAGATACGTAGATACTAGAAACCCTAATTAAAAGTAGATACTTAGAATGAGGACATGTCACCTGAAAATGATCCAAAAGTATTGTTTTTTCAAATTCCTTGAAAATTATCTCAATAAGTCTTTGCTAAAAAAAAAATACTGACTCACCAACGACTGGTTTTACTGATTACTGGTTTTACAACGACTTTTTTTTACTGAACATTTAAATTTTGCCTGTAATTTAAATTGCAATCCAATATTATAGTTCTTAAACAGGGTTGCTAGTCTCATGCTAAAATGATTAGTGAAATGTCAAACTGAGGTAAAAGAATACTGTATTCAACAATAATTTTTTCAAAGAAAAGTAAAGAGTGACATTAAAGCCTAAATTTGAGCAGAAATGAAGTTCGTAGATTTTCTTCGATAAAACTTTCTCTACAATTTTAAGGTGTGAGTAATATGTGGTATGGAAAGAACTGAGAATGTTGCAGGTAGAGGATTGATTCTGAGTTTCAGCGCAATCAGTGATGAATATTCTTATAAAGGTAAAAAAAAAGGTAAAGGATACGGCATTAGACTTAACAGTCCTTACCAGCGGTGCTGATCTCCGTTTCTTGGCCCTTCAGCCAGGAAGTGCAATGGGGGGGGTTGGGGGCCAGCCATCCTGTGCTTTCGCACACCCTTCCTGTTTACCTTTCCCAGATTTCTCCAGGTACCCAATTAGAGCTGGGTCGACTCTGGCTAAGCTTACAGGGTCACACCAATGACCCCCATCCCAAACCGAAGAATTGGGTACACTGGGATTCGAACCCGTGTCCTCTCAGACAAAGGATCCCGAATCCAGCGCACCAACCCACTTGGCCAGGACGGCCGAGTTATGACCGATTAAAAGGAACATCGTTGGAAATTTCTTAATCGAATTATAGGACGCAATTACGAAATTCGTCAGAAAGGCAAAAAAGACCATGAAATCAAGTAGAATTAGAATTGGACCACTCTACCATCCAAACACTGACATGGATACAGTATTCTATGCTATTTGTATCATAGAACGAAAATCGGAAAAACAAAGAGAAATTAGAAAAAATTCCTCGCGCTATTTTTGTTTATTAATTTAAAATTTCATCATATTGAAAACTAATTTTTTAGAGTTGTTGAGCTATTTTCGTAGCTGAAAATTTGACATCTATTTTTAGAATCAGTTCAAAAATTACTGCATATTCTTGCAGACCTAAGTAATTGTGAGTAAAAAGCCAGAAGATGAGATTTTTTAATGATTTTTTTTTTATTTGATTTTTGATGAGATTTGCATTTGATTTTTGAGATTTTATCAATTTCTGGGAACGGTAAATTAATCGTTTCAAAATCGAAGTCATTTACAATTTTATATATTCTAAAACAACATTCAACAGAAATTTTAATATTTAAATTTAAAAAGAACTGGGAACGGTAAATTAATCGTTTCAAAATCGAAGTCATTTACAATTTTATATATTCTAAAAAAACATTCAACAGAAATTTTAATATTTAAATTTAAAAAGAACGTGGAACGGTAAATTAATCGTTTCAAAATCGAAGTCATTTACAATTTTATATATTCTAAAACAACATTCAACAGAAATTTTAATATTTAAATTTAAAAAGAACTGGGAACGGTAAATTAATCGTTTCAAAATCGAAGTCATTTACAATTTTATATATTCTAAAAAAACATTCAACAGAAATTTTAATATTTAAATTTAAAAAGAACTCTTCTTGACATGCACCCTGACTGGGTTCCAGAATCAATTTGATTGGGCAAATATTCTTTTGATATCCTAATAATCTCGTCACATTTTAAATCCAAATAATTATTGAAATATCTCATCCAAACATATTCTAGTAGGATTAAAAACAAGTCAGTTTTAAATGGATTTGCATTACCATCCATAGGAATTCGTGTAGTTTGTTTGTAAAAAAAAAACAAACACCGGTAAACATTATAAATGTAATAAAGAGAACAAAATCCGGTAAATCAAATATATTGTCCATGCTATAACATCTTGTACTAGTAATACTATTAATGAAGTTTGTCCCTCTTGTATTTTTATAGAAAAATATTTTTATAGCTTAGATAGAAACGGTTGTTTCATAACAGTTCTAATGTTCAAAGAAAGAATTGAGTTATATTTTTTTTTCGATGAAATTATTAGCCAGCTTGTCAGTTTAAAACTATTTAAGAACTAAATATTAAGCTTTCTAGTTTCCATGGCATTAATGCTGCGTGATGACGGATTCATTGCTAAAGAGAAACCCTAACAATTAATGTAATTAATATAAAAAATTACTCGAATGTTTCATTTGCTACGTTTATTCATTTGAGGCTTGATAAAATCATGTACATTTGTGTATAGTTACATGTTATTCAAAATGGAGGAGGGGTGTAGGATCTTTGCGTTAGTGGTGTGAGTGTATCAGAAGTATAAGAGGGTATACACTTATGCCTAAACTTCCAAACTTCTCCGTGATTACCGGGTAATCTGAAGGGACCAAATCTGTTATAGCTTAGACTTAGCCCCTTTTTGGCCTGAGTCGGAACTGAAGCATTAATTTATTTTTTTAAAGTGAGGCCTATGCTTATCTCCACTGCGTAATTGAAACCGCTCACATTGGATATAAGCTGTTTGTCCTTTGAGTAATAGCTTATATTCGTACCAAATGTTTACTTTTTAGTCAATTGTAGCTGACTAGTTGTGCTTTTTATACCAAGACAGTCCTTGTTTTTTCAACTGGTTTTTTAAGGTGCCACTCATTGGATTTTTTGTTGTTGTTTTTTCTGAATCAGGACTTATCGTATTTTTGTTGTGACTCAGGCTTTTCTATTTGAGAATTAGCTTCTTTTTTTACCTTGGACATACATACTTTCTGTACGTAACCAGGGTTTAGTCTTTTCGCCCAATCAGTTAGCCAATTAGTTAGCTTGTTTTTGTACCAAATCTATATAAAAACGATAATATGTTTTTTCTATGTGAGCAAGTGTACTTTTTCACACAGTCTGGACTGTGTTTGTTTTTGTGCAAAAAAATCGAAAAAAAGTTTTCTATGTAAAGGGAAAATATCAAAACTTAAAATGAACAAAAATTATTACGTATTCGAGGGGGGTTGCCTCCTCTCCAACACATCGCTCTTCACGTTAAAGTTTTTAGTTCTTTTAAAGAAGCTTCTCATTGTACTAATTGAGAACCCAGGAGTTGTTCTTAAAGAATTAGGACAAAATTCAAACTAGCAAAAGAACAAGGAAAGAAATCGGAAGAAAAGATTTGTCGAAGAAAATAGGAAATTGTTGGGTAACCTGTAAAGATATCTAAATTTTGAGGGTGGCATATTGTGTTGAAGCTGCACAGCCCCTCTTTCTTCGAATTTGCAGCACTGAACATCGTTGGAACCTTTTTTTTCAAATTACAATTTACTCTGCATGTTTGTAAGCAATTTCTCCTGTAAAAAAAAAAAAAAAAATCAGCTTTAATTGTTGTTGTATGACTGTCTTTGTTGCTGTGTTTTTTATTTTATTTTTTATTTTATTTTCTTCACTTTGCAGGGCTGACTGAGTTAGACCTCAATTACTGCATTAAAGTGACCGATGCATCTTTGGAGTCAGCATTTACTTCCTGTTCTTTAAAGAAACTTTCTTTAAGACACTGCTCTCAGGTTTGCAATTCTCTCTCTTTGCGTTGATACATAATGCAATATTTATATGATTACATAGACTCTCAAATGGTCCGAAAATCTATTGTTTTGCTCAACATTCATTTAGACCACTCAAATCCTCAGTATAACTTAAGTCTAGGAGAGTTCAACTTTTTCATTTGGTTCCGTGCTTCCCTATAGCTTTTGCTGTGTTCTTTCGGATAAAGTTCATCAAAATTATCTATATAAATAGGGGGTAGAACGTATCGCTGCTGAGCTCCAAATCAATTCAAATTAGCCTCTAAACCCAGTGCCCTACATTAACCTTTGCAATTTTATTTTTTGACATCAAGTTAATGTTATCACTTTAATGTTTTTATTTGGTACACCATACAGGGATAGAACCTTCTTTAAAGATCTTCTGCTGGCTGAGTTAAACTACTACTACTACTAATAATAACTCACTTCAGCACCAAGCCGCCTGAGGCCAACACAGCTACGCACGCTCCTCCTCCAACCTAATCTATTTAAAGCCTCCCTCTTTACACCCTCCCAGGAAGTTCCCATTTCCTTTAAATCTTTATTTATGACATCCTCCCAACCCAGACAAGGACGACCTGCCTTCCGTGTAGCCCCAGACGGTTGGCCAAAAAGGACAATCTTCGGTTAAACGCTCGCTCATAATATAAAAACTGAGGACTAAAGAGGCCTGATAACACATACACTTCTCGATCATTAATATAAATGGAAACTCGGCCGACCCATCCTCCCTTTTCCTAAAACTACGCTCTTTTTCTCTTAAAGCTTTATCACAGTATTTTTAATCCCAATAGCATCATCATTCTAAGCAATTTACTTGTAACAGAAACCAGAATGCCTCTATAATTACCACATTTGCTCGTATCATCTTTTCTATATAGGGGTTTAGTTGAAGTTTTCTAAAATTTCTATGTACCTTCCTTTTTTCAAAAAAAAAAAACTTACTTTCACTATGTTCGGTTATTTATCTGTAGCTTCGTAACCACCATATCCGAAAGACTCATTTACCAGATTAACAGTGCCTGAGGCATTACTGTTTTAAGTCTTTAAGTAATGTCTTTAATCCTTCTTCACAAAATAATTCTTCTTTCACTTCTATAGTGTCAAAACCTTTTGTAGGATGTGTTGTTCTGACAAATAGCAAAAGGCATAAAAAGGAACTTGATCACTATATACTTCAATGTATAGAATTTATTTGTCAGATTTTATAATGATAAATGATGATAAAATATCATCTTTTGAATTGTTTATTGTATTCTGTCGGTCTTTAGCCCTCAGTTATAAAATAAATTCCAAACCTCTGAAACAGAAATATGAATGCAGTTTTGTTCAAAATATATAGGTATATGAGTTATGTTCAAATTATATGAGTTTTGTTCAAAGTATATAGGGTATAAATACCCTATATTTTACTGTGTAAAGAACAATAAACTCTTCTTATCTACTCTTACACGTACTTTCCATTTTTCTGCAATTTAATCTTGACAGGTTTTATATGTAATTGTATTTATGATGTTCGAATTTCTTGAATTTTATTCTAATTCTAGATTACCGACTGTGGTCTTGTGAACCTTGCAGCTCAACCGGAATCATTCAAGCGATCTATAGAAGAATTGAATTTGAGTTTTTGCGACAAAGTTACTGACTTGGGTTTGTCTAAACTCCTTCCGGAATTAAAAAGACTGCGTGTCCTCAACTTGAAGGTAATTTTTATTTCCCATTTTTTTTTAATTTTTTAACTTTAATTTTATGTAACCATTTTTTAGGTTTTGGGTTTTAGATTTTGTGCAAAGTGAAGATGTAGAAGGTGCAACTGTCTCACTTTAGCTGGTGTAACTGTCTCAACTGTCACAACTGGTGCAAAGTGAAGATATAGAAGGTGCAACCGTCTCACTTTAGCTGGTGCAACTGTCTCAACTGTCACAACTGGTGCAAAGTGAAGATGTAGAAGGTGCAACTGTCTCACTTTAGCTGCTGCAACTGTGTCAACTGTCACAACTGGTGCAAAGTGAAGATGTAGAAGGTGCAACTATCTCACTTTAGCTGGTGCAACTGTCACAACTGGTGCAAAGTGAAGATGTAGAAGGTGCAACTGTCTCACTTTAGCTGGTGCAACTGTCACAACTGGTGCAAAGTGAAGATGTAGAAGGTGCAACTATCTCACTTTAGCTGGTGCAACTTTCTCAACTGTCACAACTGGTGCAAAGTGAAGATGTAGAAGGTGCAACTGTCTCACTTTAGCTGGTGCAACTGTCACAACTGGTGCAAAGTGAAGATGTAGAAGGTGCAACTGTCTCACTTTAGCTCTCAAATCATACAGATTGAAATCCTTACAGGAATTAATAATAATTTATTTGTGACCCACTTGAAACAGCGGAGTATAAAAACAAACACACAGAAAAAAAAACTTCTGATAACACATTAAATTACTGTAGAAAACATTTTAGAAGATCATGAAAAAGGTTAATAGTAAAATGTATCGAGTCGGATAGTTTCTGGTGTAGCACTTTAAGTTTATTTAATAAATCTGGAGCCCCGAAGTTTGTTACCATATCACTGTTCTTGTACCAGGGAGGAAGATACGACAAAAAACGGAGGAAACCAAAATAAGATGCCTTGAGAGCCTTTAAATATTTTCTTTTTAAAACAGGATACAATCCAGAAAGATATAAAACCGAGTGATCGCAAAAGCAAGAATAATTTTGTGAAAGGGCTTTGCGGTTGTATTTCCCCCTGTTCGTAACAATTTTAGAATAACCCACTTGAAGTTTGCCCCGTAATGAAAAACTTAGGAAGTCTAATTTCTTTTAAGATTAATCATATGTTTATTTGAATGCCTCTCTCTGTATCTATCCATTCAAAGTTTTTCTGTATTACTACTACTAAAAAAAATTTCCCAAATATGGATATCAACCCGATATCATGTATTTTATAGTGAAAAATCTAGAAAAGCTTTATGAATATTTCTTTTTTGAACAATAAAAAAGTAATAGCAAATAGACAAATAGAAACCATTTTTAAAATACTTTCCCCACAAAAGCAGTTTTTCAAAGATAAGTAAAAACTTACAATTAACAAATAACAAGCAAAAATAAAGGTAATTAAAGATCCTAGCTTATAATAAATAATAATTTTAAAAAGTGAGACCCTAAACAAACAGAAATTGTAACAAATAATCAAGTCACACTTAAAACGAACGGAAACTACCCCAAACACGTGTAGAAATAATCCCATCTAGGCCTTCTAATGACCAGAACGTCATTACGGTGTACTAGAAACGTAACACTAGAAACATTAACTTTTGTATACCGACATTAAATTAGGAACTGCTTAGACTTTTAGGAATGAATATAAATACATATTTAATCATAAAACTACATTTATTATTTCTTTCTCAAATATTGGCTTTAATAGTTTTATGAGGGTCTAAACCCATTATTTGAGTTAATTTCATAGAAATTAAACAACCGGATAGGTCTTAATATACTGAAAACACAGGAACTTAATCGTTAATGAAAAAGATATGTATGTGAAGTGAGGCGATTTTAGCACTTAGCGCGCGCCAAGTTTGAAAATGCAGAAAAGTATGAAAAGTTCGTAGAAAATGAGCGAAAAACATACACCATCATGGAGCTCTAAAAGGTATAATTCTCCCGATTAATGTAGCAAAAGACAAACACTGCCAGTAAATCGTACATAACTTAGTAAAAAAGACTACTGAAACTACCCAAGAATAAAACCTTGATATGTTCGCTAACAGAAATTGAAAAGGATTGTAGATTACGTTGTCCCTAATTTTATTCTTGCTTCGAATGTTGCAGTGGATTCGGAGCAAACATTCTGCAATCACCTCAGCATCTCATTTAAATTCGTTATTTGCCTATTGCTAGGATAAATCCCCCACATTACTATTAGACAGAGTGGTAAAAGGTTGATGAGATTCTCTATCAAGGTAGACTAGATGATATACTAATGACAATTAAAGTACTGTCAGTTTATACTTCTTGAATTAAGCGATAGTATTTGTCTTGATAGTCTTGAAATTGTTTATGCTATATTCAAAAATGTGGTATCCCATTTGGTGTGATTGTGATAAGGCAAGATCTGGTTTGCTTTTCAGAAAGACGAAAAGACGTATATACCGAGTGTGTCAGTGACCATAAGCCTGGGGAAGCTGAGCGTGCCACTGCTGAGGCTCTTAAAAGCCCAAACTTGTTGTGGAAAAAGTATTGGGTTATTCAGAGCGGTTGGAGTAAAGCGAATGTTGGTATTCTTTAAGAGCAATACTTTTGACATTATTCTGTTGCGTTTGGCTCATCTGATTCAAATTTAGAAACTGAAGATGATGCCTTCTTAGAAAGTAGGCTTGGCCCTCTAAAGCATAAACTTAGCATTTTCCTTGATATCACGCCCCACCACCTTCAAAAGGCAACTGCACTACTGATTCAGCATCTGACACTTATTTTTAAAATACATATATATATATTATATATATATATATATATATATATATATATATATATATATATATATATATATATATATATATATATATATATATATATATATACTAGCTGTTTGGGTGGCGCTTCGCGCCATCCCAAGCCCCCCCGCACGTGTAAGTCGTTACGCCCCAACACCTAGTTGGTGGGGCGCTTCGCCCCCCCCCCAAGCCCCCCCCCCGCGCGTGTAAGTCGTTACGCGCCATATTAGTTACGCGCCATTGTAGTTGTGTCCCTGTGTCCCACCTGTGAATAGAGATAGATATACATATATGTTTTTAACTACGTAAAACATGCGAATATACAACATTCTTCGCTGTCCCATTGTCTGTGCAGATAAATAGATTGTCAGGTTTACTGACTCTTCAACATGCAGCATATACCTCATTATTCTAATGACGTGTCCCTGTGCCCCGGTCGTCATTTATATTCCCTGTGTCCCGGTGTCCCAGTTTGTAATTTCTCTTTGAGTGTCCCGGTCGTCATTTATATTCCCTGTGTCCCTGTGTCCCGGTCGTCATTTGTGTCCCGGTGTCCCAGTCTGTAATGTCTATTCGAACAATCCCTGTGTCCCGGTCCCGGTCGTCATTTATATTCCCTGTGTCCCGGTCGTGATTTGTGTCCGGGTGTCCCAGTCTGTAATTTCTCTTTGAGGTTCCCGGATTCCCTATGTCCCGATCGTCATTTGTGTCCCGGTTTCCCGGTATGTAATTTCATCAGTTGACAAACATGACGTCAGCCGACAAACAACTTCTTGACGCATACAGCTCAATCCTTAAAATGACGTCAGTCGACAAACATGACGTCAGTCGACACACAAACATGACTTCACTCGACACACACACACACACAGACAAATTATATATATATATATATATATATATATATATATATATATATCTATATCTTCTATATATATAAAAATAAGTTGTCTGTCTGTGGATGTGTGGATGGATGTGTGGATGGATGTGTCAGGTGACGTCACCTGAAAAAACTGGATTAGGTGACGTCAAAACTGAAAAAACTAAAAAAAGGCAAAAACTACAAAAAAAACTAAAAACTAATAAAAAAAATAAAAAAGCTAAAAAACTAAAAAAACTATAAAGGTAAAAACCAATAAAAAACTAAAAAAAAAACTGAAAAAACTAAAAAAAGGCAAAAACTACAAAAAAAAACTAAAAACTAATAAAAAAAGTAAAAAAGCTAAAAAACTAAAAAAACTAAAAAAACTAAAAAAAGGTAAAAAACTAAAAAAAATAAAAAATAAAAAAAAACTAAAAAAAAGGAAAAAACTGAAAAATAAGCTAAAATAAAGGTAAAAACCAATAAAAAACTAAAAAAAAAAAGGAAAAAACTAATAAATGACGACACTCAAAGAGAAAGCGACCAGGACAAAAAACTAAAAAAAAAGGCAAAAACTACAAAAAAACTAAAAACTAATAAAAAAAATAAAAAAGCTAAAAAACTAAAAAAACTAAAAAAAGGTAAAAAACTAAAAAAACTAAAAACTAAAAAAAAACTAAAAAAGGTAAAAACTAAAAGAACTAAAAAAGAAAAAAATAAATGACGACACTCAAAGAGAAAGCGACCAGGACAAAAGGAATGTTCGATTAGCAATCAACAAAGCACCGGGACACAGGGAGTATAAATGACGACCAGGACACAAGTAAAAAAAAAAATTAACAAAACTAAAAAGAAGGTAAAAACTACAAAAAAACTAAAAAGAAAAAAAAACTAAAAACTAATAAAAAAACTAAAAAATCTAAAAATCTAAATAAACTAAAAAAGAAAAAAAAAGGAAAAAAATAAAGGAGAAAAACAAAACTAAAAAACGAATGTATATACAGACCGGTACACCGGGATACAAATGACGACCGGGACACAGGGAATATAAATAACGACCGGGACACAGGGACACAACTACAACGGGGACACCGGGGGAAACAGGGGGATATAAATGACGACCGGGACAAAAAAACTAAAAAGAAATAAAAACTAAAAACTAATAAAAAAAACTAAAAAATCTAAAAATCTAAATAAGCTAAAAAAGAAAAAAAAAGGAAAAAAATAAAGGAGAAAAACAAAACTAAAAAACGAATGTATATACAGACCGGGACACCGGGATACAAATGATGACCGGGACCCGGGACACAGGGAATATAAATGACGACCGGGACACAGGGACACAACTACAACGGGGACACCGGGGGAAACAGGGGGATAACCTGACAATCTATTTATATGCAAAGACAATGGGACAGCAAAGAATGTTGTATATTCGCAAGTTTTACGTAGTTAAAACCATATATATATATATATATCTATATTCACAGGTGGGACATAGGGACACAACTACAATGGCGCGTAACTATTATGGCGCGTAACGACTTACGCGCGCGGGGGGGCTTGGGGGGGGCGCGAAGCGCCCCCACCAACTAGGTGTTGGGGTGGCGCGAAGCGCCACCCCAACAGCTAGTATATATATATATATATATATATATATATATATATATATATATATATATATATATATATATATACTAGCTGGGTCCTAGCGGTGGGCCCCAGCATGGCACGCGGCAGGCTTGTATATATGGTTTCTCATTGTCCCTTTTGTTCTAACCGCAGACAGTGCAGGGTCCCGGCGGCTTTGCTACCGGTCCCCGCGGGCCCCAGCATGGCACGTGGCAGGCTTGTATATATGGATTCTCATTGTCCCTTGTGTTCTGGGTCCCCGCAACGCTATGTAATTTTTGGATTGGTTTGGTTTTCTGTTTTAAGGTTTTCGAATTGCTTTAATCCATTGTCAAAATATATAGAAATATTTGTGCAATCACCAGTTTTTTACATTTTAAGCAATTTAATAATAATTTCTTTTTGACGTTAATTGACACTTTGACAAATTTTCTTTGAGCAGCAAGCATTCTAAACTTCAACAATTTCTACCAAACTCCAAACTTTTGGTTTTCTGTTTTAAGGTTTTCGAATTGCTTTAATCCATTGTCAAAATATATTGAAATATTTGTGCTATCACCAGTTTCTTACATTTTAAGCAATTTAATAAAATTTAAAAAGAGCCCCAATTTTTGGAGCTCGTGTAACGGTAATAACGATAATGTAACAGACGGACAATACATTTATATATATATATATATATATATATATATATATATATATATATATATATATATATATATATATATATATATTGATTCAGGTCAAGTACATAATTCATTTGGCTCTGGCGCAATAACGAACATTTAAAAAGAGTTAAAAATGTAAATTTTTGTAGTAGTTACCACCCCATCTCTGTTTCTAGTATTTTAAGCAAGGTTCTAGAAAGTCTTATCCTGCCTAAAGTGATACGTAAATGTGTGCTAGATCATTAGCAGTTTAGTTTTCGTAAGCATCTGAATTGTGCATTTGCACATCAATTACTGAAACTTCCCCTTAGTAATGCTGAAAATTTGGGAAATCATGTATATTTGTTCTGTGTGGATATACAAGCAGCATTGAATTCCATAGTCCAGTCAAAAATTGTTTTATGACTCTTGATTTTGAACTGTTTTGACTGCTTGATTTTGGAGTTATGCACGATATTGTCGGTTGCCTTCATATTTGTGAAGTCCTAGTTGCATTAGGGAAAAACTTGGAAAAGGTGTTTGAACTGGGCCTATTTGTCTTATTCGAGGACTCAGGAAAGGCTCTGTTTTAATTCCTACTAGGTTTAGCATTCTTACGACCACTGTGACTGGGACAATTAATGGAGATTTTGTAGTGACCTTTGTGATTTCAGTTAGATTTCCTATGCAGATGATTATCAGTTTGAGTCTTTCTGCTTTACAGACAAACTTTGACTCTTTTATTTCTGGTTATAAGCTTTTAGGACTTAATATTAAAGCTATGTCTTCTTTATCTGTTATTGTAAATCTATTATACTCTTCTTCAATGAAATAACTTGGCCTTGTGTATGATCCAGATAAGCGTAGTACCCGTATTCTTACTGTTGACATGCCATATCAGGTTTCCGCACCAGTTCTGCCAAATTGGCTGCATTGAAGTATAGTTATAGTAAGTGTGTACTTACTAAACTATATATTGCCCTAGCTCTGCCTCACGCGCTTTATATTCCACCACTTTTGGATTTGCTGTTGAAAACTGAGCAGTTAAGGGTTCGATAGGGGTTTTGTCGTTTACTGAAGTTTGTCGTCAGAACCCTGCTGCATTAAATGAATAATAAATAATAATATGAATAATAATGAATAATTAAAAATAATAATGAATAAAAAATAAATAACAATAATAAATAAGTTTTATTTTGAAATGATATTGCCTTCCTTACCCTTTATATGTAGAGGATCCAATTGATTTGTAATGCTTTTGGGAAAAAACTTTACTTAATGGTTACGTAAATGGTTTAAAAACCATTTACTTCATTTTCTGTCATTTAACATTATTCACCTCTGCTGTTTGGATTTATTTGGTATTATCTATTATTCTATTTGTCTGTTTTTATTTAGAAGATGATTTTTCTTTATATTTCTTTCTCTACTCTGCTTATTTTTGTATGTTATAAGGTGGCAAAAAATAAGCTTAACGTATCTTATTGTTTAAATCATTGAATTGCTAAATATCTACGCTATACATTAATATGTTTATATTTTTATAATATGTTTACAATATGTTTATATTTCAATTATTTTAAGTTTGTACTTCAATCTATGAGATAATTGACTTGTCTACAAGTAGATCTTCGAGAGATTAATCATTCTGTTTTGTTAAATTTGTCAACTTAGCGTTTCAGAGCTTATTGCGTATCAATTAAATCTTTATTTTCTTTTACTTCTGACAATATTACTTTTATTATTTAATTCTGATCGTATAATGTAAGAGTATCTAATTCGATTAGTAGCAAAAATTCCTAGATATAAATCCATGTTTAATGCATATTTACTGTCATTAAAGCATTTATGACAGGTTTTATGACATTTATGCATATTTATGTTTATGACATTTATGCAGGTTTTTGGTATTACCTTTAGGGCATTCATCAAGTATTCACGCCAATCGTGTAAAAAGCAAATAAAGTGTGATCAACATTTCAGGTAAAAAAAAATAAGAACTAAGAGCTCATATGGTACTTGTGAAGGGGGTCGGAAGAGCCTAGAGCTTTTTCCCACCAAGTTTCATTACGATCTCTCCACTCTAAGTGTTTTGCAAGATTTCCGGTTTCCTTCTCCGATTCCCCCCAAGGGATTTAAAATCAGCTCTGACACCCGGGATCCTTCTAAATATCAAATTTCATTAAGATCCGATAACCCGGATCTGAAACCCGTCTTGGTTTCAACTTCACATAAAAAAAACTGTTCCTAAGACATTGCTGATGTGCCCATTTGACAACCTGCAAACAAACGGCGTGTTCTGATTCAATTTATCTTGCCTCTAAAATTTCCCCTTCATACCCTTAGTTTTTACAATAGCCATAGAATTAGAAATATTAGTAATTGTAGTGGTATTAACAGTAGTAGTAGCATGTATGTGTTGCCTTCTGGTCAGTTGAATATCCGCTTCATAATGCCCCGAAATGTTCATTTTGTTATGATAAGTCCTTCGAGAAATATTGCTGATGTGCCCTTTGGACTCCATAATAGTTAATATTTTTTACTTAAATACTCTGAGGTGTATAAGTTGTTGCAATGGAAGTGGTAGCGAGAGTAGTTTAGTTACTGTAGTAGATATCAGTAAAAGTACCGTTGTTAGTAGTGGGGATGCACATGTTACCTTTTTGTGAATTGATCTTACCCTAAAAGTAATCTCGGGAAGTTCCAATTTAAGACTCAAATCTTTCCATCAGATACGCTTTTTTATCAATATGCATGCACACAGTGTGTTTCGATTTTGTTCAAATTCCACCTCAATATTCTGTCAAATCCCCTTAATTGCATTAGTGTCCTAGCAGTAGTGGTAGAAGTAGCAGCAATATTAATAGCAGTAATAGCTGATACATGATGCCTTTCAGTCAGTTAAACATCCCACCCACGATGCTCCAGAAGTGTCTTATTGAAACGGTAAATCGTTCCAAAAATATTGCTAATGTGCTCGTTTTAGCCATGCATGCCACAAGTATGTTTTGATTTATTTAAAACTTGTAACCTTAATATTCTGTCAAATTTTTTCCTAGCCTGAAATTTCCACTTAGCATTTTCTCATAGCCTTAATTGTACCATTATCATAGTAAGAGTGGTAATACTAGGAACAGCTGCAGCAGTACTACTACTACTGCTACCAATCCACCTGAGGCCAATACAGCTACGCACGCTCCTCTTCCACCCTAATCCCTAATAGAGGATCCAATTGATTTGTAATGCTTTTGGGAAAAAAATTTACTTAATGGTTACGTAAATGGTTTAAAAACCATTTACTTCATTTTCTGTCATTTAACATTATTCACCTCTGCTGTTTGGATTTATTTGGTATTATCTATTATTCTATTTGTCTGTTTTTATTTAGAAGATGATTTTTCTTTATAACTCTGCTTATTTTTGTATATTATAAGGTGGAAAAAATAAGCTTAACGTATCTTATTGTTTAAATCATTGAATAGCTAAATATCTAAGCTATACATTAATATGTTTATTATTTCAATTATTTTAAGTTTGTACTTCAATCTATGAGACAATTGACTTGTCTACAAGTAGATCTTCGAGAGATTAATCATTCTATTTTGTTAAATTTGTCAACTTAGCGTTTCAGACCTTATTACGTATCAATTAAATCTTTATTTTCTTTTACTTCTGACAATATTACTTTTATTATTTAATTCTGATCGTATAATGTAAGAGTATCTAATTCGATTAGTAGCAAAAATTCCTAGATATAAATCCATGTTTAATGCATATTTACTGTCATTAAAGCATTTATGCAAGTTTTGGGTATTACCTTGAGGGCATTCATCCAGTATTCACGCCAATCGTGTAAAAAGCAAATAAAGTGTGATCAACATTTCAGGTAAAAAAAAAAATAAGAACTAAGAGCTCATATGGTACTTGTGAAGGGGGTCGGAAGAGCCTAGAGCTTTTTCCCACCAAGTTTCATTACGATCTCTCCACTCGTAAGTGTTTTGCAAGATTTCCGGTTTCCTTCTCCGATTCCCCCCAAGGGATTTAAAATCAGCTCTGACACCCGGGGTCCTTCTAAATATCAAATTTCAATAAGATCCGATAACCCGTTCGTAAGTTAAAAATACCTCATTTTTTTGTTTTTTTCCGAATTAACCGTCCCCCAACCATCGCCCCCTCCCCCGCCCAGATTGTCGAATCGGGGAAACAACTATTTCTAATGTAGTCTGGTCTGGTCTCTGATACACTTGCCAAATTTCATCGTTCTATCTTATCTGGAAGTGCCCAAACTAGCAAAATTGGGACAGACCGACAGAAATTGCGATCGCTATATGTCACTTGGTAAATACCAAGTGCCATAACAACTAGTTAGGCTTGAACTTTTATAAGCGAAAAGTTTTAGTATCCACTTCTTTTTGCTTTGTTTCACAAGTCAATGCAATAATGTCAATGAAAACTTTGTATAGTTTTTCTACCTTAGTATTCTTCTAATTACTAAAAGAAGACTCTTCCCGGTTTTTAGGTATGAATAGTCCTGATATGGAACTAGAGGGCAAAAGATATTTTCCTTTTGCAGTCCTTTATACTTCAATCAGAAATAACCCACACGGGTTTGGATTTTAATTTAATAAATAAAAGTAAAATACCAAAAACATTACGACGAGAACAGCTTTATTCCCTAGTTCCTTCTTAGGTTTGTTCACTCCTTAAGGCCGTGATTCCCTACAATTTGATTTTGTTTTTATACAACTATTTATTTTAGCAAATAAATTTTTCTGAGGGTAGTGAAGAGCGAAGCTGAGACTCAAAACGAACAAAAATTATTGCTTCACAGCCTATGTAATATATATCGACAAAAATAGTGCAAATAAAATAACTGATGGTGTTTCCCAATTTTATTTATTTATTTTATTCAAAACAGGAGAAAGCCATAGATTTGTCGCTATTTTTGTAGGATTATAGAAAAGTAGTGTTTTACTGAAAGTACAAAAGCCAAGTCTAAAATGCAAGAATATTGATTTAGGTGTCGAAAGTTCGTACGTAGCCTGACAACATCAAACTAACCTGTAACACTTTATAGTCTTTTACCAGCTGTGATTTGAGTTACTTTCAATAGACAATCAAAATTATTGTAAAAACTAGACCATAAAAATGCATATTATTTTAACAACCGCAAAGTTATTGCATCGCATACAAAAAAGATCTTTTCAGGAAATATCTTTGTCTCACCAGCTATAGTAACTCAAAACAAGGAGAAGTTAACATGAGTAGGACTGACAACCCCCATACCTTCTCAAGACTTTAAATGAAACATTTATATAAAACATTTTAAATGTTTTACCTTTTTCACTTTAATTGATGAAAACTATTACCCTAAGACTTAAAAAAATAAATATCAGCATACGTATATAAGAACTGACAATGCACATTCATTGGTATGTATTCAGTAAATTGCAAATTACACTCATGTCTTCAGAAGGCATGGTGGTTCTAGTAGTAGTAGTAGTAGTTGTAGCAGTAGTAGCAGGATAAATAAAAGCAATAGCATTAGGATTCAAATATTTCCTTTTGGTAAGGTCGAAATCCCCCACAAAATGCACTCTTGGTTTCAACTTCACATACAAAACTGTTCCTAAGACATTGCTGATATGCCCATTTGACAACCTGCAAACAAACGGCGTGTTCTGATTCAATTCATCTTGCCTTTAAAATTTCCCCTTCATACCCTTAGTTTTTACAATAGCCATAGAATTAGAAATATTAGTAATTGTAGTGGTATTAACAGTAGTAGTAGCATGTATGTGTTGCCTTCTGGTCAGTTGAATATCCGCTTCATAATGCCCCGAAATGTTCATTTTGTTATGATAAGTCCTTCGAGAAATATTGCTGATGTGCCCTTTGGACTCCATAATAGTTAATATTTTTTACTTAAATACTCTGAGGTGTATAAGTTGTTGCAATGGAAGTGGTAGCGAGAGTAGTTTAGTTACTGTAGTAGATAACAGTAAAAGTACCGTTGTTAGTAGTGGGGATGCACATGTTACCTTTTTGTGAATTGATCTTACCCTAAAAGTAATCTCGGGGAAGTTCCAATTTAAGACTCAAATATTTCCATCAGATACGCTTTTTTATCAATATGCATGCACACAGCGTGTTTCGATTTTGTTCAAATTCCACCTCAATATTCTGTCAAATCCCCTTAATTGCATTAGTGTCCTAGCAGTAGTGGTAGAAGTAGCAGCAATATTAATAGCAGTAATAGCTGATACATGATGCCTTTCAGTCAGTTAAACATCCCACCCATGATGCTCCAGAAGTGTCTTATTGAAACGGTAAATCGTTCCAAAAATATTGCTAATGTGCTCGTTTTAGCCATGCATGCCACAAGTATGTTTTGATTTATTTAAACTTTTAACCTTAATATTCTGTCAAATTTTTTCCTAGCCTGAAATTTCCACTTAGCATTTTCTCATAGCCTTAATTGTACCATTATCATAGTAAGAGTGGTAATACTAGGAACAGCTGCAGCAGTACTACTACTACTGCTACCAATCCACCTGAGGCCAATACAGCTACGCACGCTCCTCTTCCACCCTAATCCACACAAGGCCTCCGTCTTTAAACCTTCCCTGGAAATTCCCATTTCCTTTACATCTTTCTTTACGAAATCCTCCCACCCATACCGTTGATGACCTGCTTTCTGTTTAGCTGAAGACGGTTGGCTGAAAAGGACGATCTTCGGCAATTTGTAATAATGTATTATTAGTAGTAAGAGTAACTGTAATGGCAACAGTAGTAGGTGCACGTTGCCTTTTGGTCAGTTGAATATCCCACCCATGATGCTCCAAGGTTTTCTCTTGATACAGTAAACTGTTCCAGAAATACTGATGATACGCCCGAATCAACGGTATGCAGATTGTATGTTTTGATTTAATTCAAGTTTCCCCTCAACACTCCCTGGAGTGTTTATTTCGATATCCACAGCCTTTGTAGTTCTTGTTTGAGAAGCAGTAGTTTTAGTGAGCAGGAGTATTTGTAGTAGTAGCATTAAATTTATCAGTAAAAGCATTGGTAGTTGTAGTTGTAATAGAATGTAGACGTTGGCTCTTTGGTCAATTGATCATCGTGCTTATCATTTCTTGTAACTTCCAAATTAATATTCTTAGGCATTCTTGAGTTACGCTCTTTTGACAACCCGTATACATATAGCGTGTATTATTGTTGTTCAAAATTTTTCTTGATGTTCTCTGAAAGTCACGTGATGCTTTTGTCTTTTTGGAAAGAAAAGATCAAACATGCCTACATTTCTCTCTTTTTGGTCAATTGATCATCGTGCTTATCATTTCCTGTTACTTCCAAATTAATATACTTAGGCATTCTTGAGTTATGCTCTTTTGACAACCCGTATGCACATAGCGTGTATTATTGTTGTTCAAAGTTTTCCTTATATTTTCTGAAAGTCACGTGAATGCTTTTGTCTTTTTGGAAAGGAAAGATCAAACAGGCCCACATTTCTCAATAACATGTATCATATGTAAACATTGAGCAAATTTTCTAGCTTACACTCCATGTCTTGATAGCTGTGAGGGTTTCGACATCCCCAAAGGCATAGTTACTGAACCTTTCAACAATTTTGAACATCATAGTTGTCTCAAAATTTTGATTCGATATGTTTTGGGAAATGATGAGTGGGAGGTGGGGCTCATTGCCTTTCAATCACTTTCAATGCTTATACAGGGCAATAAAACGTCCAATTGTTCTAGTCAAATCAGCCCTGCCCAAGGTTTATACGAACACCCATACCATAAAACTGCATGTAGCCCCGGAGTATAAACTTAAAACCCTTGCTCCTGAGCCGCAAGGGTTTTGTCAATCCTGGGGGCACTGCTATATGTTCATTGAACTTATTTTCAATGGCTATCTCAAAGTTTTCAACCAGATGTGTTTAGAGAAAGGAGGAATTCGGGTGAAAGGAGATTAATTGGCTTCTATCACTTTTGACTCTTAAAAAGGGAACTACAACATTTAATTTCGAATCAAAAAGCCTCCTGTAAAGCTTATACAACCACCACTTCCACAAAAATATTAAATGCCCTGGGGCATGACTTACAACCCTTCCCTCCATTGCTCTGGTTTTTTTTCGACACTGAAGACCTTGTTATATGATCTTTGTACTATTTTTAATAAAATGGCTATCTCATAATTTGTATTGATGCATTTTGGGAAAAGAGGACCTGGGGGGACTAGTTGCCCTTTGATCACTTTTAACTCTTAAAAAGGACTTTAGCACTTCTTGTTTCTAATCAAGCTAGTCTTCTTCGAAATTTATGCGATGATCTCTTTTACAAAAACCTTATATGTTAACAACGGACATCTAGTATAACTTGCAGTCCCTGCCCCTGAGGGCTTGGGGGGAGTTGTCATCCTCAACGACTTGATTTGCAAAAGCCCAAAAACCTTTCAACAATGTTGAACAAAATATTGGTTTCAATTTTTTTTCGATTTGATCGGGAAAATAGTAAACGCGAGGGGGGGGGCTGATTGCCCTCAAATCACTTTTACTCTAAAAAAGGACAGTAGATGTTTCAATTTCTAATCAATCGAGCGCCTTTCGAAGTTTATGATAACCCCTTTACGCTGTACCTTGATCAGAAGAAATTAATACATTGTCCTAACATCATTCTTTCCTTAGGTAGGGCAATATCACTGCTACAATTTTCTCTAATATTGAACTACTTTTTCTTTTACTTTTAATACTTTTTACTTTTTCTTTTACTTTTTCTTTTACTTTTTTCTTTTACTTTTAATAGTCTAATACTGACTATTGGGAATAGTCAATTTACAATTGACATATCTTCAAAAGCATTGAAATATGGAAAAGGACAGAAAAAAAGGTTTTATTATTAATTGTCAAATAAAAAGAGCATATGTGCTATAAAATTAATAATGATGTTTTATATTTTCCACGAAAAAAAGGAGAGTTAAAAATTGATAAAATGAATATGAACGACTAAAGAAATAAATCTTTTTAGGTGAAAGCACTGAGAAGTATTTTAAATTAATGTTGATTTTCTTTAATTGCCCTGGACTTTTTGTCTTATTTTTTGAAATCATGAGCCTAATGTTCTCTCCTTCTTTCCAGGGTTGTCGTGAAGTGACTAGCACAACGCTCGCAACTTTGAAGACATATTGTCCAAAGCTTCGGTACCTAGGTAGTTTCAATATCTATATGTCAGATAAACCCAGCTTATTGGATACTCTGCCGTTACTGAAATTGGATTCCGTCAATGATGATGATTACCTTGATAATATTGATCCCTATGAAGGCTTCAGTGACGAGTTCGATAACGATTATTACGATAACGATTATTACGATAACGATTATTACGATTACAATTATCACTATAACGATTATTACCCTTACGATTAATATGGTTACAGCTCTTGAGGATGATGATCGTCGTGGCCAATTTTTTTTTTTTTTTTTGGTAATTGTTCACTGTCTAATAGCACAGCCTTGCAAGCTGTTTTTGCTGTGCTATTAATATGATATATCTTTGTTTTGATAATATAAGTTGTTCTGATGCTACTAATCAATAACCCGTACTATGTATATGTGCTATGTACTATGTATAGAGAAGCTAATTTTTAGTTCACCAATCAGCTTTCTTTGATTTTTATTCAACAATAAGATGTGGCTATATCTTCTAAATTAATGTACGTTGTCTTTTTTTGTTTAATTCATTAAAAAGGAAGTTCTGAATACGAGTAAATTGTTGGAATTACCAAATTTTCTCCAATAACCCTGAAAATCAAATACAATAGAGATGCTTTAAGAAGCTGCGTAGGAAGCTTTTATAAAAGGAAAAAAAGAAACAAATTTCGTACAATCTGAAAAAAATTGTTTGATAGCAGCCTTGCAGACAAAGCTTTTCCTAGGGTTGGTGTTGCCTGGGAAAAATTTATTGGAGCACCCTCTCCTGACTCCAACGTAAAACAAAAAAGCCAAATTAAAGACAAAAATTTGATCATAGAGGGTAATCCCCCAGCCCCTCAAGTTACGGTGCACGGGGCAAATGTCCGGGTTGCCCCCCCTCACTTTTTGAACGGCTCTGCTTGTAGACTATTCAAAATTACGAATTACTGGAATATTATCAGTGCGTATCAAATATATATCAGTATAGAAAGTAATTTTTCAAGTGTAAGACAACCATACAGCTCTAAATTCCAAATCCATGATTACACAACCCAATCAGTGGGATTTACAAATCTCAAAATACACAATTTCTTGGTATAAATTTCTATGAATAACTGAGTCAATCTCAAAACTTGCAGAAAAAAGAGGAGTACAGCTGATGCCCCTCGTACCTTCTGTATAACTGGACATGATTTGCACTTTACTGAAAACAATTTCTATGTCAAGACATGTGTTTTATTTCTCTCAATATCGAAAAATACTCCATCATAACCGACATTTCGTAAAAAAACAAATGAATGTGGATCATCATTTAACTAATATATCAATCCCTAAAGAAGACACGGGGGAAGTCAACTTTACTCCTCTTAGTTTCTGCATATTTAGAGAGTTAATGATTTATTGTAGGTTTAAGCTTGAAAAATTTTTTGACTATTTTTACTCCTCTTCGGTTGAATTTAGTTCCTTATTTTCCTCTGAAAAAGTTTGTGTTAACGATTTTTAAATTAAGAATTTTTGGAAGCGGAGTCTTTTTTCTTATTGAAACAGTATTTTAAATCTTTTCTCAGTTCTCCCTGCTGTTCTCCCGAAAGCAGCTCAAGTAGTGATTTCCACGTTTTGTATTATTTCCCTCTGAATTTTGGTTTAACATTTGTACCACGTGGATTGATTTATAAAGCAATGGTATTTCAATTTAGACTTTGTAGCAATTTTTTCATAATTTACTGCACTTGAAGCGAACGAAAAATACTGATTCGTAGATAATTAAATATATTTTTGAATGACAGTTTCAAATAAACTCGCTTTTAATCCCAAAACAAATCTCCCCGTGTATTAATAGAGATCGTATTTTTGAATTTGAAATTATTAGTATTGAAGTACTATCGCGTTCTTAACAGATAAAGCAGGAACATAAAGAATTTTATTACATCAATATTAAGACAAATTTCCATCACATTAGTGAAAAAACTCCGTAAAAAAGTTTTTCAGAGAAAAGTAAAGAGCTTTATTATACTTAAGATTTTTCAAAAGGAAAGTCCTATAATGAATTTTAAAGAGCGAATGATAATAACGTTTGCTCTTGGAACGAAATTATTTTCCTTTGCATAGTGTTTAAGCAACCTCTTTCAGACTTTTTTGATTTTCTCGTTGTGGGTTTACATACAGTACACCTTTTGACCTGCAAGCACACCGTGGAAAATCAAGTCGTTCCCCGTCTCGGATTAAAAAATAACTTATTTGTGGCCTGGTGCTTCACTAGCTCTTGGTAAATGGACTCCTCCCAGTTGGTGTAGTCTATTTGAGAGCTAATTGGCTCACCGTTTTCCAAATCTCGCGATAAATTTTCTGTTTTAATTTTTAACAAAAGTGAGTCTGTATCCTCGTAATAAACTTGAATTTGTCACTCCCCGGTCATCGGAGCTTACACACATTGTAATAAAAATTTCAACAGAGTTTTTGAAAATTTCTAAATGGTATGTTAATGGTATTTAATAGTATAATGTTATTTACCATTTAATGGTAAAATGGTACTTCCAGTGTCAATATTTTTATTTGAAACTATGCTTCTTTTCTCCTTTGTAAAAGGACCTTATTGGAGTATATAATCGCAAATGATGTGAAAATCGATCAGTATTTATTCGGCATATTTTTTGTCGGTTACAACGTCACAACGACTCCTATGGATCACACTGACATCTTACTGAAATCTGAATTTAAAATGAGCTTAAAGATTTCTTTTTCAACCTTCGTTTTTACCTCAGAGCAATTACTAACAAAGGTGTGAACAAACTTCATCAAATATGGCTTCTGATCAAACAGCTCTATGAATCTTTGTGACCTTGAAACTGTTAGCTAGCATTTATCGCAAAAGAACGTGGTGTACAGCAATATTCCGTTTTTGCTGAAGGTTGACAATAAGCTTTGGTTTTGAAGGTGTCCTGTGGATACCCCCATCCTCTGCTAATGAAATATTATAGAGACTCAGTGAATCCCTAGGCATCAGTCTTTTTATGCATGTGAAAACAAAATCCCTTACCGAGTCATGAAGTTCCAATGGTATTTTACCATCAATTTCAAATAGCCCTCCTTATGGTCCACTCTCCGCAACAGTGGCAATGTCGAGGAAATTTGGATCACAAGGATTGTCGATCCATTTGTAATTTCCATAGGGTGAAGAGTTGCGAGACATTGCCAACGGATAAAGGGAGTTAATATCCAGTAAAACCCGATTCGACTTTTCACTGGTATGTTGTCCTGTCAGACCGGTTTCCAGGATACGATCTCTGTCAAAACAAACCCTCGCCTCGCGGACCTCTTTAAATATAAGTGTTGATCCACGTTGGTTATAAACCTTATTTTTTCTTTGCTGATTTTAAGAGTTAAATCCATCACCATATGAGGAGTTAAAAAATAGTACCCAAATTCCTCATAGATTTTGTCATTGTTTTTACAGACAATATCCAACAACGTCAATACATCACATGCCAGGTACATTTTACAATAATTCTGCCCATTGTTGCACCTTCATTTAGCCCAAATTTCCTTAGTAAAATCATTTTCAGCAGTTGTGTATTGACGCTCGTGAAGTGAATCATAAATGCTTTGATGTGTGGCAATTTTTCTTCACTTAGCCTAGAGGTGGAGTTATAGGACTCACAAGAGTATGTGCCCTTCCTCGTTAATAAATGGTACTTATAGTAATATTGTTTATAAGATTAGTCCAATCACTATTAAGCAAGTAATTTAGCCTATCTTAAATGATAAATTATAGCTGGTAGAACTAGTCATTACAACCAAACCACAAGTTGACCCAAACTTCTGATGGGCTGAATCTTTCAGGATAATACCTTGATGGAAGAAATTAGAATTCTTGTTAGGCATTATGGTTTTGTTATAACTCAAATGACAGTCCTATATTCTGTTATAGTTGCCAAAATTTTAGCTAAAAATTGGCTAAATATTTTAGCTGAAACTATCCAATTAAGACATTATTTAGGACTTTGTTATCGACATTATCACTTTAGGATTAGATTGTTAGTAAGGCATCTACCTTTAAAAAATTTTTATTATTAATATAAGTCCATAAATTGTTTCCTAACTCAAAGTGATGTACTTTCGTTAAGAATATGCCGTCGACATTTGTGGCATTGCAAGAATATCTGTGAGTTAATACATGGTAGCTGGGGGGGGGGGGTCTGTTGCATTGGTGAGTTCGATACTTTGGACGGCAAAGACAATAAAAACTGGTAAGTTTGTTAAAAATCTGTACAAACTGTGAAATATTATGTATACGTTACTATATAAATCTTAATTCATTGCTATAACAACTCAGTTTAACTTTTAGCCATTAGCCGTTCTCCCTCTAATTAAGTCACTTGCCATCTTCATACCACATGTAAATTTAATAATACGAGTGACTCAAGATTGGATGAAAAACCTGATATTTTACCTTGAATACGAGTATATATTTTTGCACGGTTACGTTTGATAATCAAATACTATTAGTTACATTGTAAAAGACATTTTAGATACAATGTTTAACATATTTTTATTTGATCCATATTGGCTTTCTTATGTGAGTTTTTAATTTCTTATTTTAGGTTGTTATTTTGAGGTCATTTGCTATTTATTTACTTCCATTAGTTTCTCTTAGCATCTATTGTGGATTGTTTTTCGCCAATTTTAGGTAAAAATGGGACTGTTTATTTTTAAGGTAAAGTGATATTAACTTGTGTTTGATTGTCAAGACTTTTATTTATTTACAGGACACTGCATCTTGTTCTGAAAGGGGCGATTTTGTTCAGAAATGAAGCTCTTTTTAGACCGCGAAATTTGTCTTTGTATCAAATCTGAAATATTTTGTTTTACTCTTACAGCAAGTATGGTTGAAATCAGTATTTTTTATTTTTTTTTTTTTTTTTTGAAGAGTATACAGAATCTATAATTTTGCTAAAGTACGAATTCGCAAGGAAGGAGTTATATTACAAATTTGTAAACAAGGAAATATAATACTTTGTCTTATTTTGTATTTAAGTACATAACGGTTCCATCAGAGTCCGCTCACTAATATTGACCAGTGTTGCCAACGCTTCGGAAGAAAAAGTACCAAAAACGCCCTAAAATTGAACCACTGATCAAAAAATTGTACCATATCTATTTTTTTGCGTGTTGTGCTACGGGAAAGACGAAAAAAAAAATTTCGCTACGCACAACACGTAGGCGATTGGAAAATTATATTACAATAAAGAGAACTAAGTATCAGATATCTTCTTTCAGTGATATATGGGAGACCTCTTTTCCCCTGCAGAGACCATTTTGGTGTCACTCCTCCAAATAGCTGCTCACCTATTTTGTACTTACCATACAGATGGCTGTGCCGCTTCACGCTATATTATGACCGCAAGAGGCCAACAACAGGCACTTAAATAAATGTGTAAAGGAAAACTTAAAACTCTAGAAGAGAAAACAAATAAAAATGCAATTCCCTCCGCTCGTTGCGTCCTGACGCCCAGTCAAATCATTGTACCATTTTATAAAACGTACCAGGAAATTTGTGATTGTACCAGAATGTACCTTTAGAGGTGGAATGTACTAAAATGGTACAATTGTACCGCTGTTGACAACCCTGACATTGACATAGGAACACCAACTGGTTTTCCGTATGTTATTGTTATTGCCTGACCTTTCTTTTGGAAGCGGTATCTTTGATATCTATGAGAGGGGTCGTTTTATCAAAAATTGGAATTCTTGTGTCCGCTTTTAAAGGCTCATATATTGGAAACAATTTGGCTTCCTTCATTTTTTTTTTTTTTTTTGACACACACGAGTAATTCCCGTGGCGTCAGAAAAAATTGTCGGATAATCATCAAAATTATCTAAAGGTCACATAAATATTTTACATTATCCTACATACTCGGATGGGATACTTTGTGATACTTGTCGTTGTCTGTAAGTTTTAATGCGAATCTCCTTTTTTTTCGACGAATTTTGTTTTAAATGACTAACTAATTTTGCTAACTTGTTTTCTTATTTAATTTCTGATCGTTTTTCAGACAATACAAAAACGCATTTAACTGTTTGATGAAAATTCAAATTACTTTATGCGAAAATTCAATGTCATACCTCTTCATTTTACTTCTGAAGAAAATCAAGGAACAACCACGTTTCAACTGCTGATCTTTCAATCTGCAGTACATTTCAGTAACAAATACTATGTGTAAATAACACGGGTAAATATCAAAACTTAATGCCCTTTCTGCTACATGAAGAAAGCTGCCCTTTCCTCAACACCTCCCTCTTCGCACTAAAGTTTTTAGTACTTTAAAAAAATCTCCTTATTTTTCTAATTAAACAACTTTTTTGCTTCAGGAGTCGTTTCTAACGAGTTGGGACAAAATCCAGACATTAACGTAAAGAGCCAGGTGTTGAGGAGGGGGAAGCCCCTTCATATAGGTATAATTTCTGTTTGTTTCAAGGTTTAATGTTTCTCCTTACTTTCAGTTGAAAAAACTTGTTTTTTTTTATTTTAGTTTTTGATGGTTTTTTAATTATGATGAGAAATCCGGCTCCACCTCTACGGAAAAATTCTCCACGTAACCCAAGGAAAAATCTTTGAGACAACTTGATTCCGGTGAAAATTTATCCGTGGCAGTTACCATTAACATCTCCACACATATAATTGGTTTGACAAAACAAAACAAATAAAAGAATTCCGTATAGGAAATCCTGCATGTTTCTCAATAACAAACTTCCTAATAACAAATACGATACGTAAACAATGGGCAAACATTATAGCATAAGGACGTTCCTCCATGGACTCTGGGGGTCACGCTATCTCTAAAGGCCTAGTTTTTGGATCTTTCTACTATACTGAACAAAATGGCTTAATCAGAATTTTGTCGGATGATTTCGGGGGGAAAATGGACATTGGAGAGGTACGCAGCTCTCTTATTTTTTTGGTCACTTAAAAAGGGCACTAAAACTTCAAACGTTCAAATGATTCCTCTCCCAATGTTGTAGGACAATTGGTTCACTATGATGACCCAATTTTTTTGTAAAAAATTACTAAATTCCACGTTTTTGCACATAGGAGCTTGAAAACTATACAGTAGGGTTCTCTGATATGCTTAATTGGGCGGTGCTGTTTTTCCTAAGGCTCATTGACTTTTAGAGAGTACATTTTTTTAAATCAGGAAAAAAAATTTCAGGCTCTTAGTACTTGATGGGTAACACTAAGCTTAATGAATATTATATATTTAGAATCAACATAACAAGGTAATCCTTTTGACATTTCTATTGGTATCATAATTCAAAATTTTAGAGCGTGTCCCCCTTACTTATAGTTTGTTGCCACGAACTGTTTGATAGAAAAAGGTATCAAGTGACGTATTCCTCTTCATTTCTGCTAAATTATCTTGGAAAGGGAATATTTACCGAAATAATAATTTTTCTCCCCAGACAGTTTTTTTGGAACCATATTTTTAGAATTCTGGTTACCATGCGCTATTTTGAACCCTCTTTGTCTCTTTAAGGGCTCAAACTGTAATTCCAAAAAATTGATTATTTAAGTAAAAAATAGCATAAAAACAGCATAAATTAATGTATTGAACTTCATTCTAGCTAGTTTATGCTAAAAAGTGCATACTTACAAGAAGTTTCACCCCTTTGTTGGTAAATTAGCCTAAGGCTAACCTAGCTAACACGAAACAATAGTACTTAGCTTATAACCTTCTAGGATTGTGATGTTGAGGCTTAAAAAAGCTTTGCTATCATTCCTCGTTTCTTTTTGTTGACTCTTACTTCGTCCCTTGACTAAACACAAGATAAAATTTTCTAGCGTAGGTTAATATAGATTTCAAACGTTCAGGGTCTTTATTCTTTATCAGTTGATCAAACTGAATAAAATCTTAGGTTTAAATCTAGATTGCAATATTGGCATCAATTGAGGTGTGCACCCCCTCCTCCTTCTACTTGAAAAAAAGCTTTTGGAAGATATTTTTTATGAATAATAACATTTTTAGTATTTCTCTTGAAAAAAACAAAATTTTATCCCTCTGTTAATTGCGATTAAAAAAACTCACGCTACTTTAGCCGTCCATGCTTAATTCCTGTTTTTACTTAAGAGCACCGAGTGGACTCATTGACGTCCACTATGGAGTAAAAACGAAATTTAATACAAGTGAAAGAAGCAGTAATCCCTGATAGTCCTATGCCTTAATTAAGTTCGAAATAAGAAGGCTTTCCAGGCTAAGGAATGATAGTTCCTCGTGCAGTAGTTTATCAAGGTTGTGTGTTTTCAATGTGTAAAAATGCTAAAAAGATTTCACTAGGCTATTAGAGGCTTAAGCTTTACTTATAGGTCATAATAAAGTGTTATTTGATTGGTCTCTTCCTACCTTGAGAAATAGTTGATTTGAATGAAAACTTCAGAGAGGAATTGTAGGCTTAAAATATACCCTGGGGAAGTAAAGAGAGAAAATTGATAAAGAATAGAATGTTAAATCTTCAAATTTTAATTAGGATTATCATCACCAATTTCCAACAATTAGGATTAAAATATTTGTGTATATATATTGGAGAGCATGTCACTGAGCAGTAAAGGCAATAATGTCATTTTAGTATTCGTGAATATCATATTGGGGGGGGGGGTATCATATATGAATAGCTGTTAGCATAGTAAAATTTTAGACTATGTACTTTTTATTATCTTGGAAAGTGGCTACGTTAGGAAAATGAAGCTTTCAGTGATGGATATGCAGATTAGAATATGTCACGGAAGGTATTTTGAAGTACCTACCTCCAATCTTTTTCCCTCTAGAGGGCACTAGCCATTGACGACCTTTAACAATATCTGTTTTATAAAAGTGAAACCTTGCAAAATAGATCTTCGGCTTAACTGAAATGTGAAAAAAGTAATTTTCAGCTTCACAACTTTGCTTGGTCCGAGCAAAGTTGAAAGATTTCAGAAATCCGCAATTGAATTTGATTAAGAAAAACACAGTTATATGGGTTAAAATTCTACTCAAGTAAAAGGAATTGTATTTTCAAAATTGACACCAGAGAAAAAGAATCTGAAAATTAAGATGAAATGTATATTTTTTAAATTTTAATAGGTATATACCTGTCAAGTAGGCAAATTTCTAAGACACAGAATTCATAAGAGGATTAACTCAGTAACTCAGTAATACCTTCATGGAGTGTGTTTTTGGCCTTGGATTCGCTACCGTAAGGTTCATTTTTCCTAGCATTACCACTTTTCAAGATATCAAAAAGCAACTTGCATCTAGTGAAGCACTCCACCTGTATTTAAAGAAGACACGTGCATATCTCTTTTAATTAATGGGGATAAAATGGCATTTTCTTTATTCATTTGTCTTATTTTCTTTTCTACAGTTATGTTTTTGTCTACTTTTTAGATTGATATTCATTTTTTGTAAGAGACTTATTCATACTAGAAGTTAATTTAGGCTTCAAATTTTTTACTTACATTGGGCTTCCTGGCTAGTCCTAAAAGTGAGATTAAATTTGTCAAAATTTGAAGACTTACTCCTCCTGTCTGTCTAAAGAAAACAGGTTCATAACTGAAGCTTTGTTTATTTCTAATTGACATTTAGTGGATCCAAAAATGTTTTTCCTTTTTTAATAAAAGTACATCTTAATACGAACATAAGACATAATTTAACTATTTTGAATGAACACAAAAAGGATGATAATTTTCCCGGCCCCTAAAATATTATCACAATAGCAGAAACCCATAAAGTATTATTAAGTGACAGTTATCTATTTATATTTTTAAGAACAAGATTCATTCTTTTTTTGGATAAAGCATAAAAAGAGGCAACAAAGTTGTTGGGCTAGCCTTGGGAAGAAGTAGGCCCCCTCTCTTCTTTGTAAAATTTTTGAAACGTTAACTTTGGGTGCAGTATTTATAAAATATGTAGTATCCATTTTTAATCCCAAAAACCAGCAATTACACATCTTTGTTCAATCATACTGCTTATTTTTAGAATAATAAAAATAGTGTTTATGTTTAAATGTGAACACGAAAGTTTCAGTTTGAAGAGACCCAAGTTAAATTCCGTAGCTTGTATTACTTAACCTAGGCTACTTAGGGCAATGTGCATCCGGCAGTTGAGCTCGCTGAATAAAATTTTAGGCTTAGATCTACAGTAATTGAGGAGGGACACCCGCTCCGCCTTGAACGTCGAAAAACCATTTGGGGAAATTTTATCTTGGTATTTATTTTGGTTTGGCAACCAAGCAATTTTTAATGCAGCTGTAGAAGTTCTGCTAAAATTTGAATGAGAAACACATTATAGTGGTCTATTCAACATGTTAATTTGTAGTTAGCAGTTTACACTGCTCAGGATGTCTATTCTTAAGCAGTTCTCAAGAATATTTCACTGGGGTCCATTAATAGCTCTAGGTATCAACTTTTTTCCTCCTTGTTTAACTTTTATTAGTTTTACAGCCCTGTAATGCATCTGGATTATAGTGTAGGGCTGGTCTAATTCCCTAATAGGCCATCTTACTCTTGAAGCCCTGGTCGTGGAGCGTTTCAGATGGGAATTAGAATGTTGTGAGTCCAAAATATATGCATTGATAGTGTGTTATTATTTAAGGTCATACCAATATTTGAAGGTGCCTCAGAAAAATACTGAAAATCACTTTAAAACCATTTTGATTACATAGGCTATCCCCATCACAAGGGAAAGGTGAAGCAGTGTACATTTAGAAATAAGATGCCCAGTAGCTGGTCAGCCAATCTACTCTTTAATAGGTAAAGGTGTAAGCCTAAGAGACCAGTCATACATAAGGAAATATGTTAAGAGAACAATTCTTGCTTCATAATATGCAGGAAAATCCTAAATAAATTTTGCAGTGGGAGAACCTTTAATTTCTTCTTTCCTTGTAGACTATTTCCAGTTTTCAGAACCTACAGCCTATATTAACAGAGTATATACTCCCCCCAAATGTGCAAATATAGGCAATACCCAGAATTACATTCTGAATCTAAATATAACCTTCATTTGCATCACAAATAAACTTTACCTCTACCCCTAATTAAGGTAAATGTACCAATGATTGAATGGTTAAAAAAATAACTTTTGCTCTAGAATACCTAACCTAAAGACTTTTGGTTTGAAAAGGACTTCAGTATGTACAGAAAACATCTAGGGATCTAACTGTTTGATTAGATGTATTAAGTTTTATCTGAAAAGGATACAAAACTCTGATTTTCCAAAATTAGAGTGTTTCCACATACAAATTTGACACAACAAAAAAGTTACCTGTTTTTGATGCAAGTTGGAACCCAATTTGACATATGTCAAAATACTTGTTTTTTTGTTATTCTTCAACTTCATTTAATATATAAAATTATGAAACCCTATTCAAAAAGTAGAAGTATTAAAACTAACAAAATTGTTTCATAAGGAGTGGGATATTGTGACCTAGATCACATAATTCTTCTTTTTTCCAAGTGTTGCTTATGTGCCACAGGAATAGCATCTCAAATTGCTCACTGGAATGGCCTACTTTTTGTCAGTTTTTATAGTCCAGCAAAGATTTGTTTGTTGTTGACAGTGTAAATATCATCAACATCTGACCATTTCAAAGTGTGATCTGCAATTCCAATCCACTTGAAAATTTTAGTTTGGACTGTCCTTTGTCAGGAAAGTCCAGAATCCTACCTACAAAATATAGAACCTAGCTTTTTTGGTGCTAAAGAAAATAGTGTAGTATTTGTCAAGCTGCAGTTCAACTTCTGACCCAACAGGTGGTGGAATTTCAGAGTCAGATCCAGAAAATGATTGCAACTTGGTATCTTTGACTGTTGCTTCATTATGAACTTTGTTTCCTCTTTTGGCTATTGCATAGCAATAGTCAAGTTTAGAAAAATGCTGATAAAAATTCCTCCTTACTGTTCCAGAAGTAGCTGCTTTCAGTGCCATTGGTGATGTTAACACAGCTGTAATCTCAGGTGCCACCTTGATTGGTGTATGCCACCATGGCCCTGTCTATGATATAGATTTGATTTGCTTCCAGAGCTTGTATAAGCCAGGTGACTTATCATCCAGTGTGTCAGTTAGGTTTCCAGGATAGGACCTTTCAAAAAGTACTAATGTTTTTGGGTCAAGAAAAGCTATCAACAAATTCAATGCTGACATTTTGGGAGCCTAGGTCTTTCTAAAGCCAGAAGGATCTTGAACAAAACCCAGGGGTGCTTAATATACAGTGATAACTGAGATGTCAAATTGCTCAGGGACCAGCACACCTTCTGAGACAAGTTTTATGTATCTAATGTTTTTTCTGTTCCATGGATAAATTCCACATACATTGAATGCCTTTAAGAGAAGTAAGGATGAAAGCAAAGGCCCAAAGCACTCCTTCAGCAGGCAAGAAAAATTTACTTTGGTAACTTTGTACTTTGACTTCTCAAGTATGGCTTTACACTTTTTATGGCACTTGGTATTAGCAATTACAATTTCTGTTGGTCTGTCAGTCTGTCTTGGTTTTGCTAGTCTGGGCACTTCCAGATGAGCTAGGACAATGAAATTTGGCAGGCGTATTAGGGACCAGACCAGATTAAATTAGAAATTGTCATTTTCTCTATTTGACAATCTGGGGCAGGGGAGTAGGGGGTGGTTAGTTCAGAAAAATAAAAAAATGAGGTATTTTGAACTTCCAAATAGATGATTGGATCTTAATGAAATTTAATATTTAGAAGGATATTGTGATTCAGAGCTCTTATTTTAAATCCCAACTGGATCTGGTGACATTGGACAGAGTTGGAGGGGGAAACCTGAAATCTTGGAAAACACTTAAGAGTGGAGGGATCAGGATGAAACTTGGTGGGAAAAATAAGCACCAAGTCCTAGATACATGATTGACACAACCAGACCAGATATGGCAAGATTCAAAATCTTGACCAGATCTGGTGACATTGGGGAAGTTGGAGGGGGAAACCAGAAATCTTGGAAAATGTGAAATTGAGGTATCTTTATCTTAAGAATGGGTGATTGGGTTGTAATGAAACTTAATATATAGAAAGATCTTATGTCTCAGATGTTCCATTTTCGAATTGGATCTGGGGATATAGGGGGGTGAAGGGGGAAACTTGGAAAATGCTTAGAGTGGAGAGATCAGGATGAAACTTGGTGGGAAGAATAAGTACAAGTTTTAGATATGTTATTGACAAAACTGGACTGGATCTACTCTCTTTGGGGGAGTTGGGGGGATTTCCAGTGCTTTGGCAAGTTTGGTGTTTCTGGACAGGGTAGGACAATGAAAATTGGTCGGCAGGTCAGGGACCTATACAAATTGACTTGATAACAGTTGTTTCCCCAATTTGACGATCTGGGGGACTGGAGGGAGGGAAAAATTAAACAAATGAGGTATTTTTAACTTACTAATTGGTGGTCAGGTCTTAATGAAATTTTATATTTAGAAGTACCTCGTATCTCAGAGCTCTTATTTTAAATTCCGGCTCTATCCAATGATAGTTGGTGGGGGAAACAGGAAATCTAGGAAAATGCTTAGAGTGGAGAGATTGGGATGAAACTTAGTGGGAAGAATAAGCACAAGTTCTAGATACATGATTGGCATAACCAGACTGAATCTGCTCTTTTTGGGAGTTATGGGGGTTGTTAATTTGGAAAAACTAGAAAAATTGAGGTATTTTTAACTTACAAATGGGTTACCAGATCTTAATGAAATTTGATATTTAGAAGGAATTCATGTCTTGGAGATCTTATTTTAAATCCCGACCGGATCTGGTTACATTGGGGGGGGGACTGGAAATCCTGGAAACCACTGAGAGTGGATCAGGATGAAACTTGGTGGGTAGAATAAGCAAATGTCATAGATACATGCTTGACGTTACCAGACTGGGTCTGCTCTCTTTGGGGGAGTTAGGGGGGTCAAGTGCTTTGGCGAGTTTGTTGCTTCTGGACGTGCTAGGACAATGAAAATTGGTAGGTGTGTCAGGGAGCTGCACAAATTGACTTGATAAAGTCGTTTTCCCTGATTCGAATATTTGGGGGGTAGGAGAGAGAGGAAAAATTAGAAAAAATGAGATATTGTCAATATATAAATGGGTGGTCAGATTGTAGTGAATTTTGATATTTAAAAGGACCTTGTGTTTCAGAGCTCTTATTTTAAATCCTGACAGGTATTAAGCCTCTGATTTTCTTTTCAAATCAATCTATTTATTCTTAGAATTTTGCTAGAGCTCATGCCATGTGAGTCTTATCTCTTCTTGCCTCGTCACAAGTGCCATATGAGCTCTTAGCTCTTGTTTTCAATTAAACTTGGTCCATGATGTCTTCAAAGATTTGAATACTGCTATTTCTAGAGGCTGCATGACAAATGTGGCATTCAGCAGAAGGCATACAAGTTCAATCCCAAGGCGTTTACACTCCTTGCTAAGTGTCAGAGAAAAGTGTAAAAAATGGAAATTCAACACACACCCCTATGCAAAAATTGATCTGAGGTAATATAATGTGATTTTGTTAATAAAGGAGAAAAATTGAAGAAATCATACATTTGGATTAGACATTCCTTTCCTAATATTAGCACTTTTTTTCATTAGAATAATCCTTTTTAAAGGATTTCTGCATGTATATTATTTAGTTGGGGGAAGAAAGAGGCGCATCAAAGGGGACTGTCTCCTCCCTGGTCTTCAAAATACCTTCTTGTGGTATTTTCATTGAAGACTGCCTTTTTGGTATTTTCATTGAAAATTTCATTGAAAACCTACAAAATAGCCCCTTGCCTTGCATTTTAAAGAATAAAACTTGGGACCCCTGCTCATACATTTCTATGGATTGATGCCGATGATTTTTTCCCTTGTTTCTATAAATTCCCCAGCAGAAAAAAATATTCATGTATTTCAGTGGATAGTTTTGTAAGGGGATCACCCACTCACCCCAGGCTCTGCATTGGTGATAGGGCTCCTTTTATTGTTCATTAAGTTAACTCAATGAATATCTTTATTTTGTGAAATGCCTCTGTGAAGCTATTAATATAAATAACTTTGTTTTATTCCTTTTCAGGCATAATTAAGTCTATCACTTTCACAACCCTTAGATACAACGAAAAATGGTGGCCTTTTGATGGAACTCTACCTGCCATTCTAAACTTAGTCCTCTTTGTAATAAGCAGTTCATTAACATTGTACCATTTTTTGGCTTCATTAGCCCTTGGACCTGGTTATGTTCCTCTACATTGGAAACCAGTAAGCTTTAGATTTCTCTATGAATTTCAACGGTTACGAAAATTGTAATAATGTGTATATAGAAGAAAGGAGCCTGTTATTCTCCCCTGCTTACTCCCTACCCCATCCTTTTTTTTCAATTTGAGAATGCTAGTTGTCTAGAATTGTCAAATTTTTTTGGCAACACATTTTGTGACAAGTTTTTATTGAAGAAAATACTAAACCAGTACCCCACACTTGTTTTGGATGTCTGAAAAAATGGAATAATGTCCACATGACTATAAACAATCAGGCAAGAACACTTGTTGAAGCAAATATTCTATCTATTTCATTATTATAATCATAAAAAGGGAATACCCAGCATTAGTTAAAAAGTAAAAAAAATGGCCAAATTACATAACAATTATGAAACTTTTTTAAAATCCTGAGGTTTGGTCTAGAGCCATCTCCCCCTCCCCCCCCCCCCCTATTACAAGTAGCATGTTATGAAATATCTAAAATTTGCCAGCATAGATAGCCTAGTCATGGATGCATTCTAGTGTTAACTCTTGAGTAATTTCGCCCAACTAACATGAAAAGAAGAATAAGACATCCTATTCCCCCCCCCCCCCAAAAAAAAAATCTAAAATTACCCAGTACACTTAATGACGGACGCCTTTTGATTTCAACTCAGAGTAATTTTTCCCAACGCCAATGAAAATATGGATGAGACCTCCATATGCCTTAATGAATTCCCTAAAATTTGGACCACTCTGAGTAGTTCTGCTCATTGAAGTACGAATGAAACCGATTAAATTATCCAGTACAGGTAATCATGGATACATTTTGAATTTAGCTCTCAGTAACTATACCCTATTCTCATAGAAGTATGAATTAAATGTCTGTTTGAGTAAAATTTTCATTCTTTCAAAACAAACCTCCGAGAATACCTTTTTATCATAGACTTTCTGATTTTTAACTCTGAGCAATTCTGTCAAACTCTTATAGAACTTCATCAAATAGTGTTAATTTGAGGGTGGAGGAAATTTTTCCAAGAAGTCTACCTATCTGTCAACAGAATAATTGAGGGAGGTTGAGATATTTACAATAATCTACCTTCAGGGAGATACAGGGAGGTCACAACCCTAAAGATTTGTCACCTTTGACACTTTCTTTAGAATAAATAAGCAGTTTTTGCCTTCAAGTGCCCAAGCAAATGACTCAATCTGAATCATCAAATTTACCTTTATTGACATTTTTTTCTTATAGACAGTTTCCTGTAGCTTTTATTTCTGTCTCTATAATTTACTTAAAAATAAAACTTATTAAGTTAAACTCCTTTGAGTTTGAAGCCTCCCTTCCTTGCTCTGCAATTTGTGTGTAAATTTATGACTTTTCAACTGGTTCTTCAATTATCGTGTAAATCGACAGTCATGCGTGAATTGCAATCTTTTTTTGTCGCGTTGTCAGATTATTTAGGGTTGAGCAGCTGAAGACCAGAAATATGAAATGGATTTTGACGTTCCTTGTCTCTAAGATTGGTTGAAAGCGCACTGTTTTTTGGAAAAATGTAAACCTTTTCCTGACCCTATCTCCCCTAGGATTGAAACTGCACGAGGAAGGTGCCACAGTGTTTGATACGGAAACTGCAAACCCCATCAATAACGGAAGACCATTCTTACTTCAACCTCTTGATTGCTTATTCAACTAAAAGTGCTATAACCACAATATGGTCAAATGGACACTGAGGCTTAACAACTTTTAACAACTCTTCAAGATCAGACTCAAATTTTGACTGAAGCAAGGGATTTGATGAGAACTCAGATGTATAATAGTTGTACCATCCAGAATCAAGTTCATCAGAAAGAGAAACTGATGGGGAACAGTCAGGTTATGAAGTACCTTCCAGAGAAAACGTCTATCCATACTAACCTTAGATAAAAATTTTGAAATGAGATTCCTTAGATACCTTGCTACTTCCTGAGCAAACTTTCTTTTAGCATGTAAGCGAACAGAATTAACGGCGCTGCTACGAAGGCAGCCACATTGATCCCACAAGCTCAGTCAAAATTTTGAAAAAGCACAAGCTTTTAACGCGTGTTAGGTTATCAGACGATTTTGGAACCATTTGGAACTGCTGCGATTTTGCACTAAATCCTGTGACATGCGACAAATGACACAAATCGTTCGATAAACGACGCAAAACCGTCCGTTTTGCTGCAATGTCGGATGCGTTGAATAATTTCAACTCATACGACAAATCACATGCGTTGTTTTGATTTAAAAAAATAAATAAATCATAACCAAAGTCTTGGAGCTGATTGAAAAGCTAATTTTGGATGTTCTAAAGTTTGTTGCAGCAACACGAAAGTCTGCGTTTCTTTGTGAACCTCCATCCGATTCTGTCGCACGTCTGTTCCGCCAGAAAAAAAAATTCGTGTCGGGATTGACGCAGCAGTGGGAACCAGGGGTTAGGCACTGCAGCCTATTCTGCACACAAGAGAATATGACAAGTTTTTATGTAGAAAATATCTAAGAAGAGGCGCTATTCAAAAATTGAAATAGAAGGCTTATTCATCAGCGACAGAAATGTCGGACGAATTTTACCTTAAATATTTAAGATACTTGAATGTAAAGGTTAGTATTAATGTTTTTCCAAATCTTAAAAGTCACAGGCGAAAGAGCAAGCGGAAAGGGAGGAGATCCATGAGAAATTGAAACCAGGGAGAGAGAAGTTGCAAGAGACAAATGATCAGAAAGCTGATAATCAAATAGGACACAAACAGGAGCAAGATATAGCGAATGCAATGCTATAACATGGTCAATATTTGAAGTTGAAAATGATGATGGAACGTATATAAAATCAGAGTTTATTTTGTTACTGTCGGATCATCCCCAAAAATCTCCAAAGGTAAAGTAGCACAAACTCAAGGATATGGATCAATCATTGACAGATCGCAATTAAAATCATAAAAGACAACACAAGGCAAAGGCTCTTCACAAGCTATTCAAAGAAGTGAGCAAAAATTAGCATGAGTAGGATCGACAACCCCCATGCCTTCTCAAGACCAGAAGATAATTCGCATTTTATTGAAAACAAATAAATTTTAAATGTTTTCACTTTTTACTTTAACAAAAAAATTATCAAAACTTCAAGGAATAAATTTCAGTATGTTTATATTAAAGTGACAATGCAAGGTCATTTTTTTTTTCAGTAAAGTAATTTTTTTGTAAGTTCCCTAGTTGAACAAGGTTTTACATGGTTTTATAACTCCTGTCCCAAAAAAATCTTCTAATCTAGCTTTCGTCAACATACACCCTATTGCTCAATGTACACCCCATCATTCTAGTTTTTTTTTCAATATTTACGAAGGTTTCATCTGTGACTGACTTAAAGTTCTAGTTATGATTAACGAAAATGGTACGGAATTCCCCCAAAGGAGGAAATATGTAGATGACATGGTCGATTTTTGAACTACGTCATAGAAATATTAAAAGTGACTCTCTTGAAATCCTAATCAATGTTTCATATGAAGCTAAGAAACTAAATGTGAAAGTAAATTCCACTAGATCAAATATAATGACGATAAATTTCTTGAAACTCCCGCTTTCCTTAACCCTATCCGACCCGAAATGCTAGTGAAACATGTTAAACTCTATGGTGTCACAAATTCCAACAATCTTAAGTGGGACGTTCATGTTTCAAATATTGTTAAACAAGCAAATATTTCATATCTATGTTGAAACCTTTAGATAAATAGAATTGCCCTAATATGGATTCCCTCCGTGTTTACTTAATACTTCTCAGGCTGCTATTGGAATATGCATATCCGGTCTGGCATTAGCATCTTTCAAGTGAACTTGTGACAAAATTGAGTCGGTCCAAAAGCGTTCACTCAGGATCATCTACATAGAGTGAAAATTACATACTCCTTATATCTGCACGCATTACCAAGTTAAAAGAAAGGAAGGAAAAAAAATTGTTTGCATTTTGCTAAATCCGCAATTGCTAATCCTTGTACTGAGGAAACCTTTCCCGATTTTCACGACCCCATTAGACCCCGACTCCCCTCTTAGCCTACTTGACAGTTCCGACATATTCTCTGATCCATGCCGTTACTGAGAGTTTCTGGAAAAGTATTATCCCGTTTATTCTGGATCAGCTAAATAATTCCTGATATGTTTACTGAATCCAAATTAACTTCCCCGTCCCTTATTTTATTTGATGATGTAGGATCGCAATAATCATGCCCACTTTTTTTCTTATCTTTTGTCACTTTTATTTTTCCCATTTGTGATGTTTATTAATGCTCTATTTCATTTTTAGCCTAGTCTTTTGCACAACCCTTTCTTTTCTTGTAAATGCTTTATTTTGACAGTTAATTTGACATTGGTTTTAATTTATTTTTTTTTACAGTATTTGACTTAGAAAGCGAATTCGGTATTTTTTTTTTTTTGTCTTTTAGCCTGTTAAATCGTTTAACATTTCTTTTAACCCTTTCTATTTCTGTTCTGCCATTTGTCGCATAAAGTTCATTTTAGTTCTTGGACTTCAAAATTTTTTTGACGTTAAGTTTCTATTGACCATTTTCTATGCTTGTTGAATGTTTCTTTTACTTTTCTCTTACTATATTATTTGTTTCTTTGTTTCGCTTTTTCTTTTTGGACATATGAAGCAAATTTGGCTGGTTGCCCTCCATCACTTTTGACTTTTAAAAGGGAACTAGTACTATACATTTCCAATCAAATGAGCCTCCTCTAAGGATCACGCGACCACTCCTTTCCATAAAACTATATGCCCCCTAGCTATAACTTACTACTCTTGCCTCAAGACTTTGGGGGGTTGTGTCAACCTCAAAAGCCTTGTTATGGGATTTTTGGACTATTTTTTGAACTAATGGCTATCTCAAATTTTTTATGAGATGTATTTGGGGAAAATGTGCTGTGTCTGGGTGGGGGTAGCTGCCCTTCGATTACATTGACTCTTAAAGAGGGCACTAGAGCTTCTGATTTCCAATCCAATAAGCCCCCTTCGAAGTTAATACGACCACCCTTTCTATAAAAAAGACGTTATATGCCCCAGACTATAACTTTTTAATTAGCTGTGTATGGGGAAATTATGGGCGTGGGGGAATGGTTTCCCTCTAATCAATTCCGAACGTTAAAAATGGCACTAGCTCCTTCAATTTCCAATCGAGTTAGCCCTTTTCGGAGTATCTGTGACAATTCCTTTTATACGAAGTGCCCTGATCTAAAAACAAGTTAAGTACATTGTGCCCACATCGCTCTCTACTTAGGCACCGCTCTCTACTCTCTACTATCTTTACTATCTCTTCTGTTATCTAATATTATCTACTATCTGCGCACATCGCTATCTACTATTGCGCTGCCTATGAAACACTGCCTATGAAGCAAACTAGTTTATCTTTTCTCAGTTTAATAATAATCTAAACAACACAAAGTTAAAATAGAATACAGTACTTGTAAAAAAAACACTTTACTTAAAAAAATAGAAACGATTTTCAGTTTTTAACTTATTTTACGGCGATTGAAATAATACGTTTTGAAAAAGGACTGACGAATAAGAGGTCTGATGTATTTAAATCATAATCTGCCAAAACACATTGTAAAAAATATTTTTGCCAAAAATAGATGTAGAAAACCTTTCTTTTTTTAGCCAAACGGAGAAATAACTATTAAACAAAATGTCACTTTTTTAAGACATGAGAAATTGGAATATAAATTTCTCTGAAAATATTTCCTTTTTTGAATGCCCTGTAGCTCTTTCATAGGAGTTACAGTTGTTAAACCTGTTTTGTTCTTATAAACCAGAAACACTCAAGCACACTCTATAACATGTTTTCAGCCAATCGGAAAGTAAATGTATTTCTCAAAAAGAACTTATTTGTTTGGGTAAATAATTGCATCTCGGATGTGACGACATTCGGGATACATGTGTATCCCATCAGACTGCGGCTAAATTAGTTTTCGATGAAAATGATATTTAACCCAAACAAGCGATTTGCGGTAATTTACTGAAGTGGGCACTAAAATGTTTGGCAAAAATTGTTCAATTAAACAATTGTTTATCTGGTTTTAAGTATTAGAGGTGATAATGATTACGCTGAACGCTGCCTATGATTACATTCAACAAATGTCGAGTGTCGCCAACCAGTTACATGGTGATGAAGGTTTTTTGTCGACACTAGCGCCAGTTCCCATTCTAGTAAATTACCCTGACTCTTTGCTTTTCAGTGTCAAAATTTAATTACATGAAAAATATTTCTACGTTTTATTTTAGGTTTCTCAAAACGACATCTCTTTTCTTCAGTTTTGTAGCATATGTAAGGCGTATAAAGCACCTAGATCTCATCATTGTAGTAAGTGTAAGTAGATCGCTTTATTTTATTATTTTATTATATTTTATTTTATATTTAATTTTTATATATATTTTATATTATATTTTATATTATATTATAGTTTATATTATATTATATTTTATATTATATTTTTATTATTTTATTATATTTTATTTATTTTATTATTTTATTTTTATCGGTCTTTTCAGCAAAGATGTCAACACCCTAAGAAAATAAGAATCGGCTGGAATGGAATAACGCTACGTACATTTCTGAAGTTTTGACCACATAGCGAAACACCTACATTCTCTCTATCTCGGGGTGAAAATTCAGATTTGGTGTCATTGAACTTGTTTTACAAGTTTCTTACAGATGTATACCGGGTCGGTGGTAAGATTTGTTCGAAATGGGAAAAAAAAAATTCCTTAGCTCTGTGCAATTCATGGTTTTCCCTCAAACGTCAAATACCAAGGACATCAGAACTTTGACATTTTTTGCGTTGGACCCATCTTAAGTCTATTCATGCCTGGAAAGTCAAAAAAATTCCTTTTAGTTGTTGGAAAAATGTATATTTTTTCGAGTAGTATAAATTTTTCTTCGCTGTTGTCACGTTGAAACAATAAATAATAATCATAAATAATTAATTAAATTTGCTTATTGTCCGCCACAATTCAATTCCTAATTACAACTATATCTTCAAAAATATTCTTAAGCTGTCTTATAACAGACATTTTTAACTGATTTTAACCCTCTTTTCTTTTTCTTCCCAGTTTTTCCTAATTTTTGTCCTAAATTTTTCCCACTTTTTCAAATTGAATATGGCTGTGTTAAAGTTCGCTTAAACAGTTCGAGCAATCATATCTCATTTTCACTGACTGATCCGTGTAAGCTACTGTAGGCTACGTATTGCCATAGTGAATTAAATCTAGCTTTTTCATTAAACATTTAATATAATTTTACTATTAATATACATTAACATTAATACATTAACATTAATATAATTTTATTTAATAATTTATATGCAAAATAAATTATTATAAAAATAAAATAAAATAATATAAAATAATTTATAGGCAAAGTCACTAAAAGCTCTATAGTTGCTTGACTATTCAAGAAAAACCTAGAAACTCGTGTGTGTCTTGGAATAAATGCCTAATTGTCATCCATTTGTTCACATTTAAAAACTTCGGGATGTTTCCTAACCCATGCGCTCAGGCACAATTAGGGCCATCTATGATTGATGGCAACCGGGATAAAATTAATTACGACACTCCCTTCTGACTCAAATATAAATAAAAAAAGGCCCGGATGTGGCGTTCCTCCAGCTATGGTGTCCCCCCAGCCAAGTTATCCGGGGCAGCTTGTCCCAGCACCCCTTCCCCCTTTGAATGGTCATGGGAACTTTTTAATCTAAATTCTATAGTCACTTTATAATTCTAGAAAAAGACTTGTAAAAACACGTGCATGTCGTATTTTATGCCTAATTTTCACCCATTGGTTCACATTTCTAATATTAGGGGTACTTTCTAACCTACGTGCTTGGGCACTTTTCTAATATAGAAAGGGATTTTTCAAGTCATTTGGTAAATCAAAAAAAAAAGATTTGTAAAATAAGTTTATATCTTTAAACTGATGCCTAATTTCTATGCTTTGGTTCACAAATTTGAAATAACGAATAATTTTTAATCTGTCCTCTAACCTTTCAGACTTTCTAATCCAAACCCTATAGTAATTTGACATATGTAGCAAAGGAGTAAGGGTTGTAACCTGAAAATACCCTCCCGGACTCTTATTTGGGCTTCAGATACGTTCGTGTAAGATTCATTCACCTGCCATAAAAGTCCTCTTAGTTCGCAAAAACTGGGTTTAGAGGCATGTATGCGGCCAGAGGGAGTACCCCCCCTCTCTGAGAAAAAATAAGACGTTAAAAAACATGTCAAAACAGGGAGATAAGAAATTTTTCCACTTAAGTCGTGGAGAGACTTGAATCCTGGTAGAATTTCCCCCAGAAGATTTTCAGGTGGTGCTCATGGTGTACAGAAAAGGAATATGGGCTAGAGAATATTCGGATCAACTTTCTCATGACTTAATTTGGTCTGTTGTTCAACCTTCTGAAATTCTTTTCGCATAGTATAACAAATTTTCTCTTTTCGAAAAGAATTTAAACGTTTCTTCATTTTTTTCCCTTTTGTTGTATTTTTCTGTTTTTACTTTTTTCAGTAAGACTCTTTGCAGAGAAAGGGGTGAATTGTCGGGAATGTCATACAATGGATTGGACATTTAGTACAATTTTTAAGAATCTAGTCTATTTATTTTTTTTTATAGGCGGAAAATGTGTTTTAAAGATGGATCATCATTGCCCTTGGATAAACAATTGCGTTGGGCATTATAATCACGGACATTTTACAGCGTTTTTAGCCTTCGCAGTGATTGGCTGTTCTCATGCAACTATTATATTGCTCTCATATTTAATGATGATCTTGTTTCAGGTGAGTCAAAATGAGAGACCCTGCTTCTGTTTTTCGTTGAGATGTTCTGGAAAATATTTATTAAGGGGGGGAAGCGAATTATAGCTTTACCCAGTATCGGTTGACATTCTCTCCTTCTTTGGAAGGAACTAATGTTAACCTCTGGTTTTACGAAACAGTGTATCTCTACAAAAATTTATGGTAATTTTTTTTAATCACAGATAGTTGAGATACCTAATTAATAGACATACCCTTAGAATCAGAATTCCAGCCTGAATTGAAATGTAACATTCATTTCCGTCACATTTTCAATGTACAGCCATATAGATCTACCTAGCAAAATCAAGATTAATTATTAAAACCTGAGTAAAAATCTATTTGTATTTCTTATCCTCTATTTTATTTTTTCCTTACAATTGACAGAAGGAAAAAAAACATATTTGCCAAAAGGCCACATAAGTATATCTATGTACTCTTTTTTTTAACTAGTTTTTTTTTTTAACTAGGCTTTGCCTAGATAGTGGGGGTTTGGAGCTACCTGGCCCTCGCTATCTTGTTGTAAAAAATCAACCAAGTTATGCATTGAGATACTACATATAGCTGATTATTGTCTAGCTCATTATCGCAATAATTATTACATCATAATACGGTATTAATAATACTGAACTTTCTGGGAGGGTGTAGAGAGGGAGGGTTTGAATAGATTGGGATGGAGGAGGAGTGTGCGTAGCTGTGTTGGCCTCAGGCGGCTTGGTGCTGCGGTGAGTCGATAGTAGTAGTATTTGTAGTAATACCGTATTAACATTATAATGAAATTTTGTTCACATTGAAATAAAAAGTTATTATAATAGCTAATTTTTAGTAATGATCAAGATATCATTGCAACTGTTTATTAAATTACAATTACAATAAACTATAGTTAAATATCGAAAATAAATAAAATTTCAGTTGTAACATCTGTTTTTCTTTTTCTTTACATTTGGATGAAGGTATATAAAAGATCCAAAGAAAAACTAAAAAATCAAACGAGTAATTCGCCACTATACAACAAGGCGTCTTTTGCGTAAAAAAAAGAAAAACTAGAAACTAAAACTAAAAAATATGGATGACTAAAATAGATTAGCATAATATATATAATTTACAATTATCCAGATTTACAATTGGCAGGTACCTTCATTTAACCACAAAAGAAACTCTACTTACTTTTTTACTGTTTTGACAGTTGCTTTTGTGGTCTTATGAAGTTTGCTGCCAATCATAATCGTGAGTCATTGTATATTATATATTTTATGTTAGCCTATTTTATTCATATATATATTTTTTTAGTTTTAGTTTCTGTTTTTTCTTTTTTCTACGCTAAAGACGCCTTATTTTAAATGGGCGAAATATTCGCTTGATTTTATTGTTTTTCTCCGTTTTCCTTTACTGGCCATAGACCCATTTGTCGTCTTTATATTCATTTCTTTGTTTTTTTTTATGAAGGTATAAAAAAATTTTTGCCCAAAGGCCAGATCAGCATGTCAATGTACTTTTTTATATAATTGGGACACTTTGCAAAGTAACCTAGCTAACAAACAAATACAAAGTAGTAACAATAGGGAAAATCTTTTCAAGACAGTGGAAATCAGTTCTGTGAATATTTCGGCCCTATGTCCAAGGGCCGTCTTCAGCACAATACGAGAACAAGAGAGAAAATATGTATATATAAATAAACCTACATTAAATTGTGAGAATTAAAACTAAATAATGCTTTTAAAACTTTTTTAAAAAACAGCCCTAGCATCCTTACTTCAACGAAGTTCAACCAGGACTGGTTGAACTTGAGTCCTGTTTGATTGAAACTGAAACATGTTCTGGGCATTGAGCTTCTGTCTTTCGAGGAACGCAAAAATATGCAAAATGCAATAGTTTTTGTGGTTTTCGGAACAACATGACACTTTTCTTCAATATTGTAAATAAATTGACTTTTAGTTAAGCACCTGAATTGAACCGGGTACCGAACTCCCCCCCCCTTCCTGGAATATCAAAATATGCAAAGAGTAGACTTTCGTTTGATATTCGGATTAAAAAATTAAACTCTCACCAGTAGTATTCATGGAATGATGTTTGATTAAAAACAGCAATTGAACTGGTCATTGCTTCTATCCCCATCCTGTAAAATACAAATATATACGAAATATATAATATACAAAATACATAAAATGTAAAAAAATAAAAATATACAAAATGCAAAATTTTCTTTTCGTGATCAGAAGAAAATATATAATTTTTCTTAATATTGTTTTTGGTTTTTTAATAAATGCTGTAATTAGGCCTGGTACAGGAATCCTATCCCTCCGCCTCGCCTCTTTCGGTAATATCAAAAATGCTTTCTTTTGTATATTCGGAGAAAACCATTATTTTTTTTAAATATTGTTTATAGCTTGACATTTGATTAAAACTGGTAACGAGCTGGGCATTGTCCATCTTTTTTTCCTAGAATGCGAAAATGTACCAAAGAAAGACCTTCTTTCGGCAATCGGAGCAAATATGACACCTTTTTTCAGTAATATTTACTGTTTGTCTCCTAATTAAACATAGCAATTTAACGGATGTCCGACTTCTATCTTCTCCCCCCCCCCCGCCCCGTCCCTCTTTGTAATGCCAAGAAGTGCACAATATTGACTTCTTTTGATATTTGGAAGTAAATGTAGCATTTTTCGTGCATTTGTATTTGATTCAAATGGATCGGAGAATGGTAATGGCAATAAAATGGTAATGCACGGGGTGGTGCCCTTCTTCCTCTTTCCTAGTCCTCTTTCTCTAGTCCTCTAATAAGTCCCCTCTTTCTAATTCATAAAATATGCAAAATGTAAGCGAGTTCTTGTAACTTGGAGCAAAGTGTGAGACTTTTCGTCACTGTAAGGGATTGATTTTGATTGAAATCTGTAATTGAACCTTCCTGTAAAACAAAACAAAAAATAATATACAAAATGTAAACGTTCTTTTGGTATTCGGAACCAAATAGAATATTTTACATTAATATTATTCATGGACTGACGTTCAGGTAAAACTGGCAATTAACTGACATAGCCCCCCCCTGGAGTACAAGATCTGAGCATAGTCCCTCCCCTGGAATACGAGAAAAAAATGTTGTGACTAGCCCATCCTCTCACATGTGTTGCTTGTTTTATGTAATTTATGACAAAACCTGACTTGAATTATCATCACAGATAGATTAGCACTGGCAGACAAACAAGGGGCAGTATAAAATTTTAAATTTGCTTCTATGGACTACATGAGTTTAATTATTTACAATTCTTTTATATATTCTTGTATTTTTAATTTTTATACTATATTTATTATATTGTATTATGATATACATTATGCTTATTAGATAAATATTTATTATTATTATTATTTTGTTCAACGACCCTAGCATTCTTAAATAAAGAAAACATTCTAGTTCTCTAAAAACAATCTATGATGGCTATAAACTACGTCGGCACTTGTACGAGGCTGTGGTAGAAATTGTCAACTATTTTGACGAAGATGTCAATAACACACTTTGGAAAATAGGAGAATATCCATTGCCAAAATAGATATCCTGCTAATTTTGGAATAAAACTGGTCATTTCTAGCTTGTAGGTCAAGCTGACAATTTCTTTGTTATAGTTTCTTTATTTTCCCATTACAGTTACTAATATTTAATAATTATCTACTCCTTTATTTGTATTTTAGATTAGCATAAGTATTCATTGATTAGTATCTGTACCTAATTTTCTTTACATTATTTCACTTACATCTCGATTAATTCCTTCAGACTAAATCTTACTTCTTTTTTTCTTAATACAGCCGTGGCAGTATCACTATCCGTCATCTCGTGGCTACATTGGAACGTGGCATATATTTTGGATAGTCATCAATATTGGTTTAGCTATAGGCGTCGTTATTGCAGTTGGAATCCTTTTATTTCTTCAGTTGAGGGCAATATTAAGAAACAGAACTGGGATTGAAGATTGGATACTAGAGAAGGCTGTGGCCAGAAGAAAAGAATCTCAGGATGCTTTCGTTTATCCCTATGATCTGGGAAGAATGGCAAACTGGAATCAGGTTTTTCCTTCTTGTTCCAATTTTTCTATTCTAGTATGTTCCGCAAAATATGTTCGCTATATTTCTTCCAATAACTAATGATACTTGTCTAATAATTATTGAACCTTTTATCTATTGATTACTAGTTTTATTACAATTTATTTATCCTTGTAAGCCAAATACTATGAGTGATTAACTTATCAGCTCCTTTCACTGTCCTTATATAAACAATTAACTGTTGTAAAATATGGACTTATATATGTGTTCATATGGTCTTATGAACTTCAAAGAACTTTTGGACTCGTTTGACTGACCTTCTATAAAACAATGAACTGTTTGAAAATATGAACTTTTGAAATTGGGGCGAATCTCCAGCATTTTTATTTGGTGGAGGACAAGAGGGGTCCATATCTGGATAGTCAAGGGGAATGGAATATATTATAATTTTTTTCTCCACATTATTGGGGGGGGGGGCTATTCTCCCCTTATATATACTTATATATATATATATATATATATATATATATATATATATATATATATATATATATATATATATATATATATATATATATATATATATAATATATATACATCTTATTCATGCTTGCCCTGTTTGTATATATGGACATTTAGACTTAGAGACTTTAAAGAACATCTGGACTGATTTGACTGCTCTTATATGAAACAATGAACTGTTTTAAATTTATGGACTTATATATATGGACATTAGAACTTATATATATATATATATATATATATATATATATATATATATATATATATATACTAGCTGTTGGGGTGGCGCTTCGCGCCACCCCAACACCTAGTTGGTGGGGGCGCTTCGCGCCCCCCCCAAGCCCCCCCGCGCGCGTAAGTCGTTACGCGCCATATTAGTTACGCGCCATTGTAGTTGTGTCCCTATGTCCCACCTGTGAATATAGATATATATATATATATATATATATATATATATATATATATATATATATATATATATATATATATATATATATATATATATATATATATATGTTTTTAACTACGTAAAACTTGCGAATATACAACATTCTTTGCTGTCCCATTGTCTGTGCATATAAATAGATTGTCAGGTTTACCGACTCTTGAACATGCAACATATAATGGTCCATGGGAAAACAATCCGTATTCAGATCTATACCTCATGATTCTAATGATTGCCCTTGAGCTTTGTTGATGGTGATTGCTAATCGACCATTCCCTGAGTCGCCATCGTCATTTATATATCCCCCTGTGCACCCCGGCGTCCCCTTTGTAGTTATGTCCCTGTGTCCCGGTCGTCATTTATATTCCCTGTGTCCCGGTCGTCATTTGTGTCCCGGTGTTCCAGTCTGTGATTTCTCTTTGAGTGTCCCGGGCGTCATTTATATTCCTTGTGTCCCGGTGTCCCGGTCGTCATTTATATCCCCCTGTGCCCCCCGGCGTCCCCATTGTAGTTGTGTCCCTGTGTCCCGGTCGTCATTTATATTCCCTGTGTCCCGGTCGTCATTTGTATCCCGGTGTCCCGGTCTGTATATACATTCGTTTTTTAGTTTTGTTTTTCTCCTTTATTTTTTTCCTTTTTTCTTTTTTTTCTTTTTTAGTTTATTTAGATTTTTAGATTTTTTAGTTTTTTTATTAGTTTTTAGTTTTTTTGTAGTTTTTACCATTTTTTTAGTGTTTTTAGTTTTTTTTTTTTTTTACTTATGTCCTGGTCGTCATTTATACTCCCTGTGTCCCGGTCGTCATTTGTGTCTCGGTGCTTTGTTGATTGCTAATTTATATTATATTTATATTTATATTTTTTATATTTATTAATATTTTTTTAGTTTTCTTTTTCTCTTATTTTTCAGTTTTTTCCTTTTTTTTAGTTTTTTCTTTTTTAGTTTTTAGTTTTTTTTTGTTTTTTACCTTTTTTTAGTTTTTTTAGTATTTTTTTTTAGTTTTTTAGCTTTTTTAGTTTTTTTATTAGTTTTTAGTTTTTTTTTTAGTTTTTGCCTTTTTTTAGTTTTTTCAGTTTTTTTTAGTTTTTAGTTTTTTACCTTTTTTTAGTTTTTTTTTAGTTTTTTAGCTTTTTTAGTTTTTTTTTCTTTTTAGTTTTTTTTTTGTAGTTTTTACCTTTTTTAGTTTTTTTTCTTCTTTTGTATTAGTGTGAAATAATTCAGACGTCATATGCGGACAAACACGACGTCACTCGACAGACAGACAGACAGACATAACCCACAAACAACTTATTTTTATATATATTTATTCATATTTTTTTAGTTTTCTTTTTCTCTTTTATTTTTCAGTTTTTTCCTTTTTTTTAGTTTTTTTCTTTTTTAGTTTTTAGTTTTTTTTAGTTTTTTACCTTTTTTTAGTTTTTTTTAGTTTTTTTAGTTTTTTAGCTTTTTTAGTTTTTTTATTAGTTTTTATTTTTTTTTTGTAGTTTTTGCCTTTTTTTATTTTTTTCAGTTTTTTTTAGTTATTAGATTTTTACCTTTTTTTAGTTTTTTTTAGTTTTTTAGCTTTTTTAGTTTTTTTTTCTTTTTAGTTTTTTTTGTAGTTTTTACCTTTTTTTAGTTTTTTTCTTCTTTTGTATTAGTGTGAAATAATTCAGACGTCATATGCGGACAAACATGACGTCACCTGATCCACATATCCACACACAGACAACTTATTTTTATATATATAGATATATATATACATCTTATTCATGCTTGCCCTGTTTGTATATATGGACATTTAGACTTAGAGACTTTAAAGAACACCTGGACTGATTTGACTGCTCTTATATGAAACAATGAACTGTTTTAGATTTATGGACTTAATATATATGGACATTAGAACTTATGGACTCAGGGCTTAATAACTTTTAAGAATATTTCATACCTGCTTAGTGACCGGTTACAAACTAAGCACAAATATGCTTGAGAAACACAACCAGTTCACAATTACTAAATTATACAATTAACCAAATCATCTCTGAAATAAACACAAATAAAGGACAATAAAAAAGATATAATAATGATAATTATTGATTAATAAATATCTTTACTGGATATTAAAAAGGAAAATAAAACGAATGTATTAATAATAGAAGAAATACCAAAATTATTTAAAATGTCTGAGGCATAGATTTCGCTGATTATAGTCTCGCAACTTTGGAAGTGTTTGTTTCTTCTTATTCTAAATAATGTAAAACGTTAATCAAACAGTTCGTGGTAACGAACTGTAGTAAGGAGCGACCCGGCTCAATAGTAACCAAAACTCTAAAAAATTGAATTTTGATATCAATAGCTACATCAAAAAAAAAGCATTTTAATGCTGATTTTAAATATTTAAGTTTCATCAAGTTTAGTCTTACCCATCAAAAGATGCGAGCCTGAGAAAATTTGCTTTATTTAAGAAAATAGGGAGAAACACCCCCTAAAAGTCGTAGAATCTTAACGAAAATCACACCATCAGATTCAGCGTATCAGAGAACCCTACTGTAGAAGTTTCAAGCTCCTATCTACAAAAATGTGGAATTTTGTATTTTTTGCCAGAAGACAAATCACGGGTGCGTGTTTATTTGTTTTTTTTTTGTTTTTTTTTCTTTTTCCCAGGGGTCATCGTATCGACCAAGTGGTCCTAGAATGTCGCAAGAGGGCTCATTCTAACGGAAATGAAAAGTTCTAGTGCCCTTTTTAAGTGACCAAAAAAATTGGAGGACATTTAGGCCCCCTCCCACGCTCATTTTTTCCCAAAGTCAACGGATCAAAATTTTGAGATAGCCATTTTGTTGAGCATAGTCGAAAACCATAATAACTATGCATTTGGGGATGATTTACTCCCCTACAATCCCTGGGGGAGGGGCTGCAAGTTACAAACTTTGACCAGTGTTTACATATAGTAATGGTTATTGGGAAGTGTGCAGACGTTTTCAGGGGGATTTTATTTTGTTTGGGGGGTGGGGCTGAGGGAAGGGGGCTATGTTGGAGGATCTTTCCTTGGAGGAATCTGACATGGGGGAAGAAAAATTCAAGGAAAAGGGCGCATGATTTTCTAGCATTACTATAAGAAAACAATGAAAAATAAACATGAAAACGTTTTTTCAAATGAAAGGTAGGAGTAGCATTGAAACTTAAAACGAACAGAGATTATTACGCATATGAGGGGTTCTAAAAATACTTTAGCATAAAGAGCGAGGTATTTAGGAGGAGATAAATACCTCGCTCTTTATGCTAAAGTATTTTTAGTAATTTCAACTATTTGTTCTACGGCCTTTCTGATTCAGGGGTCATTTTTAAAGAATTGGGACAAAACTTTAGATTTAGTGTAAAGAGCGAGGTATTAACGAGGATACAAACCCCCTTGTATACATAATAAAAATATAAGATTATGAAAGTTTGTTACGTAAGTTGCTAATTTATAAGTTACGTATATTTTTTACTAATAAAAATGTTCGTTAAAAATTAAAAGTTCTAGTTGCCTTTTTAAGCAACCGAAAAATTGGAGGGCAACTAGGCCTCCTTCTCCACCCCTTATTTCTCAAAATCGTCTGATCAAAACTAAGAGAAAGCCATTTATCCAAAAAAAGAATTAATATACAAATTTCATTTTAATAATTTATGTGGGGAGAGCCAAAACCAACATGCATTAATTCAAAAACGTTCAGAAATTAAATAAAAAAAACTAATTTTTTTTAGCTGAAAGTAAGGAGCGACATTAAAACTTAAAACGAACAGAAATTACTCCGTATATAAAATGGGTTGTCTCCTCCGCAATCCCTCGCTCTTTACGCTAAAGTTTGACTCTTTGCCACAATTCTACTTTTTTAAACAATTAAAAGCTTTAGCGTAAAGAGCGAGGGATTGCGGAGGAGACAACCCATTTTATACACGGAGTAATTTCTGTTCGTTTTAAGTTTTAATGTCGCTCCTTACTTTCAGCTAAAAAAAATAGTTTTTTTTATTTAATAATATAAGGTCTGAGGCATAAATTTCACTAGTTATAGTCTAGTAAGATTGCTTTAAAGAATCCCCACTTTTCTAAAACTATTCTCAGTAACTTTTTCCAACATTTATTTTTTCGTTCTTGTAATCTCATCCTTGCTAGCAGCCATTCTCTCCGACGGCTGAGCTGACGAGCTCGCTGGCTCGCTGATTTTGAGCACAGGGCACGATTTGCTTTGTAGATTTCGGGAGAATATTTTGTTTCTTCAAATGCATGCTTTACTCCTTTTCCCATTTTCTTTTGCAACGCTTCCTGTATATTAGCTTCATACGATTACAAACTTTTTTCGGTGAGCCTTATTTCTTTGTGATCTTTCTAGCAGAAAACAATGAAGTTTTTTCGGTTTTTGCTATCTTTAACGATCTGCAGGACTGACTGGCCATAACGGGAATCTTTGGAAAAGAGCTAGGGCTAAATCAAACTGTCTGAAGGGCAGGTTGAAGACAAAACTGGAAATAGAAAAAAAATATCTTATCTTTCAGTGAGCAGGCCCACAGATGGCATTGGCAATCATCTTCGTGGCAGGTGGCCCGATGGATCGTGTAGACCTGCGAACGTTTATTCCATCGTACTCTGGCATCCACAGCAGTGGTTATAATATTATCTAATTATCCAAAGCAAATTGTTCACAGTATTGTACAAAATTTCACTTTTTGCACAATGAAATAAATATCCAAATAATACTCCTTTTTGAAATTAAATAAAAAAACAAGTTTTTTTTAACAGAAAGAAAGGAGCGACATTAAAACTTAAAACGAAGAGAACTTACCCCGTATATGAAAGGGGCTCTCCCCTCCTCAACGCCCCGCTCTTTACGCTAAAGTTTTTTATTGTTTTAAAAATTAAAGCTGTCAGAAAGAGTCAAACCTTATCGTAAAGAGTGGGGAGTTGAGGAGGAGACAACCCCTTTCATATACGGGATATTTTCTGTTTCTTTTAAGTTTTAATGTCGCTCCTTACTTTTTTGTTCATAAAAACATGTTTTTTGAAATTTAATTTCTGAACGTTTTAATTATTGCAGGTTGTGATTTAGGCTCACTATACATGAATAATTCAAAAGAAATTTGCATATTATTTTTAATTTTTTTTTTTACACAGAGTTTATATGCTATTTGCTTTTTCTTTCAGATGCTATTTTTTAGTTACTCGGCTTTGGCAGCTCAGATTTCTCTGTTATGTTCTGGACTTGGTCTTGGCACACTTAATTACTCAACCTTCCCTGTAGAATGCGAATAGCTTGTCTCAAGTGTGTTCCGAAAAAGGGAAGAAAACGGTCCTTATATGCTATTAAACGGACGGTCCTTGTGTGTCAGGAGTCATTCGTAAAAAGCTGGACAAAAAGCCAAATATTAGCTTAAACAGTGAGGTACTGAGAAGGGGCAACCCCATCATATACGTAATAATTTCTGTTCGTTTGAAGTTTTGATGTTGTTCCTTACTTTCAGTTGGAAAAAACTTGTTTTTTATATTTAATAACAAACACAAGCCGGAGACATACAATATTTCTGGTTTGTTATCACATAAAAATCATAGTTATGATGCTGCTTGAGATAAAATTAAATGCTAAGATTGGCCGAAAAATAACACAAACAAATTATTGTTTATATTGGCCATTATTTAACAAAACTCGACCCTGTTCGCCCCCTCGTCAATACCTCGCTCTTTACGAATTCTTTAAGAAAATTTCCAATTCTTTAAGAATGACCCCTGAATCACCAAGGCCGTTTAATAAGAACAAATAGCTCTTTTGAAATTACTAAAAATAATTTAGCGTAAAGAGTTAGGTATTGAGGAAGGGACGAACCCGGTCATATAAGTAATAATTTCTTTTCTTTTTAAGTTCTAATGTTGCTACTTACTTTCAGTTGAAAAAACTGTTTTTTTTTTACTTTAATTTCTGATTGTTCTTTAAATAATGTTGGGAAATCCAACGCCCCTTCATAATAAATTCTCTTCTCCCGTGAAAAATTTCTCCATTGAAAGATCCTCCCGTGTAATCTCCTCTCCCAGACCCCTCCCCCACCATACACACCAGAAAATCCCTCTGAAAACGTCTGGATACTTCCCAATAACCAATACTATATGTAAACAATGGACAAAAGTTCATAACATGCATCCCTTCCCCCAAGGATTGTAGGGGATTAAGTAGTCCTCAATTTTGAGCCGGTGTCTTTGGGAAAAAAAGGCGTGGGATGGGGCCTAGTTGCCCTCCAATTTTTTTGTTCACTTAAAACGGGAACTAGAACTTTTAATTTCTTTTCGAATGAGCCCTCTCGCGATATTCTAGGACCACTGGGCTGATAAGATCACCCCTGGAAAAAAAGAAAAAAAAACATCAAGTAAACACAAATCCGTGATCTTTTTTTCTGGCAAAAAATACAAAATTCCACATTTTTGTAGATATGAGCCTGAAACCTTTTTATTAGGGTTCTCTGATACCCTGAATCTGGTGGTGTGATTTCTGTTAAGATTCTATGACTTTTAGGGGTGTCTCCTCCTTTTTCCAAAAATAAGGCAAATTTTCTCAGGCTCGTAACTTTTGATGGGTAAAATTAAACCAGATGAAACTTATATATTTAAAATCAGCATAAAAGCTAATTCTTTTGATGCATCTATTGGTATCAAAATTCCATTTTTTAGAGTTTTGGTACTTTAAAACACAGTTCGTTACCACGAACTGTTTGATACTAGCCAAACAATATAAACTGGTTTCAATGTTAATTGGTCAGAGAATGAAACTTATGAAATATATGACTATTCTTATATGAAACAATGATCTTGGATTTATATATTTGGACTTTGAAGAACTTATGGACTCGTTTGACTGTCCTTATATGAAACAATGAACTGTTTGAAAGTATGGACTTATATATTTGGACATATAGACTTATGGACTTTAAAGAACTTATGGACTTGTTTGACTTTCCTTATATAAAACAATAAACTGTTTGAAAACATGGACCTATATATGTGGACATATGGACTTGTTTAATTCCAAGAACTTATGGACTCGTTTGACTGATCTAAGTGTAAAACAATGAACTCTTTGAAAATATGGACTTATATATATATGGACCTCTTGGTTTCAAAGAATTTCTGGGCTCGTTCGACTGACACGTTTGACTCCACATTTTTGCAGATATGAGCCTGAAACCATTTTAGTAGGGTTCTCTGATACGATGAATCTGATGGTGTGATTTCTGTGGAACGAACGGACGAACTCCATTCACCTCCAAAACATCAACTCCTCTTCTTTTTTTTAAGGATCTAGCCTCGCCATAAACATCGGATCTAACTCACTCCAACTTTTGTCAGGTTAAACATTCTTTGTGGATCTGACATATGTGTTGGGCGGCCACAACGAATTAATGAGTCTATGTCAGTTTCCCACGCTCTTCCTTGCCCTCACAAATGTCCCCTTGCTTCCTTGGGTTTGTTCGTGCTGCATTGACTTGTTAATAGCTAGATAAGATTAATTCATATTCAGTTAAACATACAATGAATACTAATCCTTGAAAAGGCTCCTTGGCCTGTAAAGAAATAGGGCTGTGATTCGATTTTTAATCGTTATTTTTTTTTATCCTTTTAGGTCTTTATTGTGTAGAATTTTTATTTTTTTTTTCTATCTTATCAATGTGTTTCTTCGCCAATAGAATGCAGAACCTTATAACTACACTTTTTTATCAAAATCATTTCTGTGCATTCTTTTTACCCGTTTTGTAGCTGTCTTCAACATACATGTGTTGATCAAAGAATCCCTGAAGGCAGACTGTTTTGTAGTTTATGGTAGTGCAACAGAGCGTAAACGAGTATCTTCTATTGACATAAGAAAATGGTGAGTGGGGGGGGGGGTAGTGGAAACTATCCTAATTTCTATTCATTTTCAATTTTAACGTCGCTCATGTATGAAGAAAACAAACTACTTATTGAGTTTATAGGCATCGTAGATACACAATTGTTATAGCTTCAGTTTTAAGTTATAGTTTTCACTTTTCAGCTGTTACAGCTACAGTTTTATATTTTCTTTTTCAGTTTTAACGTCTCTCATAAACGAAAAAAAAAAAACCTATTTATAAAGTTTATAGGTATCAAAGACACACAGCTTTTACTAATAGAAAAACCGAATGTTGCACAGAAACCGTAATAATTTTGTTGCTGGCTATGCATGTCTGAGAATGCCAGTTTGTTTTCGGTTTTCAATCAAACTTTTTTGTTTGTACCAAAAAAGAGCAAATAGAATTTGAAACGAAGGGCTAGCCATATTTTTTTTTCAAACAGTTCGTGGTAACGAACTGTAGTAAGGAGCGACCCGGCTCAATAGTAACCGAAACTCTAAAAAATGGAATTTTGATACCAATAGTTACATCAAAAGAATCGCATTTTAATGTTGATTTTAAATATATAAGTTTCATCACGATCAGTTATACCCATCAAAAGTTACGAGTCTGGGAAAATTTGCCTCATTTTAGAAAATAGGGGGAAATACCCCCTAAAAGTCATACAATCTTAACGAAAATCAAACCATCAGATTCAGCATATCAGAGAACCTTATTGTAGAAGTTCCAAGCTCCTATCTACAAAAATGTGGAATTTCGCATTTTTTGCCAGAAGACAGTTCACGGATGCGTGTTTATTTATTTGTTTTTTTTTTTTTTGTTTTTTTTTTTCCCAGGGGTGATCGTATCGACTGAGTGGTCCTAGAATGTTGCGAGAGGGCTCATTCTAACGAAAATTAAAAGTTCTAGTGCCCTTTTTAAGTGACCAAAAATATTGGAGGGCACCTAGGCCCCCCCCCACGCTCATTTTTTCCCAAAATCACCGGATAAAAATTCTGAGATAGCCATTTTATTCACCATAGTCGAAAAACCTAATAACTATGTCTTTGGGGATGACTTACTCCCCCGCAGTCCCCGTGGGAGGGGCTGCAAGTTACAAACTTTGACCTGTGTTTACACATAGTAATGGTTACTGGGAAGTGTACAGACGTTTTCAGGGGATTTTTTTTGTTTAGTGGGGAGAGTTGAGGGGGGGGGGTTACGTGGGAGGATATATCCATGAAGAAACTTCTCACGGGGGAAGAGAATTTCAATGAAGGATTTTCTAGCATTATTTGAAAAAACAATGAAAAAATAAATATGAAAAGTTTCTTCTACTGAAAGTAAGGAGCAGCATTAAAACAAAACGAACAAAAATTATTACGCATATGAGGGGTTTATCTCCTTGTTATACCTTACTCTTTACGCTAAATTATTTTTAGTAATTTCAACTATTTATTCTACGGCCTTAGTGATTCAGAGGTCATTCTTAAGGAATTGGGACAAAATCTAAGCTTTAGTGTAAAGAGCGAGGTATCGACGAGGGTTGAACCCCCTCATACACGCAATAAAACCATACGAATATAGAAGTTCGTTACGTAAGTTAATTCGTAAGTTACGTATATTTTTTTACCAATGAAAACGTTTGTAAAAAATTAAAAGTTCTAGTTGCTTTTTTAAGTAATAAAAAACATGGAGGGCAACTAGGCTTCCTCCCTCGCTTCTTTTTTCTCAAAATCTTCCGATTAATTGCAATTAATTAATATGCAAATTTCGTTTTAATTATTTATGTGCGGAGAGCCAAGATCAAAACATGCATTAATTCAAAAACGTCCAGAAATTAAATAAAAAAAAACAAGTTTTTTTAAATGAAAGTAAGGAACAACATAAAACTTAAAACGAACAGAAATTACTCCGTATATGAAAGGGGCTTTTCCCCCTCAACGCCCCGCTCTTTACGCTAAAGTTTCTTACTGTTTTAAAAATAGAGTTAAGAGAAAGAGTCAAACTTTAGCGTAAAGAGCGGGGCGTTGAGGAGGAAAAGCCCCTTTCATATACGGAGTAATTTCTGTTCGTTTTAAGTTTTAATGTTGCTCCTTACTTTCATTTAAAAAAACTTGTTTTTTTATTTAATTTTTATGTATAAAAAACCACAGACTGAATCAAACTACTTGTATCTAGTATTCACAGTGTAACAGCTGTAACAGTTCTGCTCAGTGTAACAGATGGCACAGTTTTGTTTTCAGTACAGTTCAGTTCAGTTCAGTTGTGGTACAGTTTTTTTTTTCAAACTAGTCAGAAGTATAACGAGCATGAAGTCTGTCCTATAAGGTCAATGTAACAGTGTACAGTTCTGAACGATGTTACCAGGTGGTAAGGATTTTTTTTTCAAAACTGGTCAGAAGTCTGACGAGTTTGAAGTCTGTCCTGCAAGGTCAGTGAAGTCAACCAATTATGTATTCAGAATCTGAATCAGAAAAATAACAGAAAGTCAACCAGATTGAAAACGTAATTAGAAACATAAAACGAGCTATAATAGAAATATAATAGGAAAGTTAATGATGTGACAGGAAACTCAACAAGAAAATTTACTATCTGTCAGAGAGAAAATTATTCAAGAAGTCTGGAATTTTAATAATTTTCTAGTAAGTCTTAGTATTTTTTCATGATATTTTTTTTATAGTTTCTGCAAATTAACTAGTTTTTCCCCCAATAAAGTAGTATAGTGAGAATTTTGGCTCAGTTTTGTATCTACCATTATCCTGAATTAATTTATAATTTTTATTAATCATGCTTTTTTTTTTGCTGATGACCTCTGTACACCATGCATATTTGAATTTAAAATAGGCATCCATATTTTACATATCGCAGGGTACTGATCGCACAACTGTCATATTTTAATTATTTTTGTACACTTTTACACTTTTATAGACTTTTACACTTTCAGTGAAAGTCTGGAAAAAATTAAATATTATTATTGTATCAGTGATAAAGCAATATTAAAATTTTATTTATTTCTCTCATTGTTGAGTTTTGATTTTACTATTTGTACCAGAAAAAAAGAGCAATTACTTTCTTGTAAATTCCTTGTTATAAAGTGATTTAACTTCACTGGTTTACCTAAGTGACGTGTATTTTCACAAGCCAATCATGGTAATCGGTAAGTGTATGCCAGAAAAGAGATAAACTGTTTTTTTTTTTGTAAAAAATAGTAGCAATATGAAAGAAATTGAAGCAATATCTGTAGTAGCATTTTCATGAATGCAAAAGCCTAGCAGAAAACTGATTAGTTTTTTTTTCTACTTAAAAAGGACAGGAAAATAATGCTTCCCGGCGAAACTTCTGTTATATGTGGGAAGGCCGTTTGCCCAGTGTGTCTAAACTTACCCATTGGGTCTAAAAGTTGAAAGGGTTGAAGACTTTACTTGACTAAGCGACAGTTTAAGTACAAAAAGGAATATCCTAAATAATATAAAATAGAAGTATTACCGTGAATATCCGAAATCTGGTTAATTTCAACGTTCATCGGTGAATGTCCAAATTCCCCTTTCTCTGCTTGGATTCAGTTAACTTTGAGAATCAAGTTTTTCAGTCTTATGCAAGCTTTGATGGTAGAAGTTAAAATTAGGTTAAATTAGATTATAGATCTTAGAAATGTATTAATGCCCTAACCTAAATTCTCATCATCAAACCTTGCATAGAACTGGAAAAATTGACTGGCTAACTAAACGCAAGAATAAATAAAATGTATTTCGGTCATTCACCGGTGAATGTTGACATTCACGTCTGTAAAATGTTAGCTTTTATCAGACAGTCTTGGCTGAACTTTTCGTTAAGAAGTAATGATGCCAAGGCTATTTTAAAACAAATGGATTTTTAACTGAGAATTTTTATTGCAATTGTTTTATTGTTTTTATTTTTTCTTTGCTGAAGACGGCCCTTAGGTATAGGGCCGAAATATTCAAATAGGTTTTGTTGGTTCACTGTCTTGGGAAAAAAGTCCTCATTATTCTCTCTTTTGTTGTTGTTTTAGTTTCGGTTGAAGATCTTCTGTCACTAAACAATAGATTAATAAAAAAAAATTGAAATGCCCAAAATATAAAAAATAGAAGCATTGTAAAAACTATGCATGACCAGGGCTGCTACATCACTAGGTTTTTTCTTATACTAAGCTTTCCTTTTGTCCTTCCGTAATCTATAATTATTATTATACATTAATCTCGGTGTTGATAGAACATAATATTCTTGCCTAAATGTATTATTATTTCAAAATTGTACTACTTTGAGCAAAAAGTACTCTACCACTGCTAAGGTTGTGTTTAAGATTAAGACCCTGAATTAATAAGCAGCACAGGCTTCAAAATTATGAATGTCCCAAATGTAAAAATAGCACATGACCAGAATTGCCACATTACTGGAAATCTTTTTTATAATATGCTATCCTTGTGCCCTCTGAAAATCCGAAAATGAAATTTGTATTCATCTCGAAAATTATTGGAAATAGTGATATTATATAAGGCATGTATTTTGAGGTTAGTACTTTGGTAAAATAATTGAAAGGCTTAACGGAGACTTCAATTACTAAGCAACAGATTGATTATAAAAAAAAAAGGAATGCCCAAAACATGAACGAGAAGCGCAGTAAAAGATATACATGACCAGGGTTGCCACATCGCTAGAAATTATTTCTTGTACTATGTTATCTTTACGTCCTTGGAAATCTGAGAAATAAAATATGAAATTATTTCCGAATTTTGTCCAAAAAACAGTCTTGCCGAAAAGTATTGGTATTGTAGGTCAGCTGTAGTTCAAACTGTACGTCAGCCATTTTGACGAAAAAAAAAAGGTCAAGTTGGTCAAGTCGTTATGTATAACAACTAAGTTTTGATTTCAGGTAGTTAATTTTTCCTGTACTCCTATTGGTGATGGAATATTTTGGACGACAAAAGAAGGATGTAATGAATATACGTTGACGGTAAGAAATATTGTTGAACATGAAAGAATTAAAAATTACGAATTTAAGAAGTTTGATTTGAAATCGCCAAAAAAAAGAAATCAATGACATAGTCGTTCTTTCATTTAACATATTAAAAGGTATATTTGTCAGGGTCTTTACAAAATACTGCTATTCATTTCAGATTCCTTTGTTTTTGGTATTTTTGTTTTTATTCGCCAATGTCGATTTATAAAGTCTTTTAAATTTCGCAATTTAATCAAAACGCTTCTCTTTTATTCGTTCTTTTTGGAATTTTTTAATGACATTTTAGTTTCTTTATAAATATTTAAGCTTTGATGTTTCCTAATTTAATAAAAATGCTTCTCTTTTACCTTTTTTTGGATTTGTTAATGACATGTTTTTATCAATCAATATGTTTTGATATTTCCTAATTTAATAAAAATGCTGCTCTTCTTTCCTCTTCTTAAACATTTTTTTATGACATATTTGTTTTTATCAACCGAAGCCTTTATAAATCCTTACGCTTTGGTGTCTTAAGCAGAAAACTGTTTTTAACACTAAGCAGAAAATTAGACTGGCTTTTAAACGTCATCTTTGTGCAGTTTGATTTTCCGTTGTCGAATTTTTGACTAACGGTAATCATTAGAAAAAGGGGCTGAATGCGTCGGTACTTGAAGATTCTTCTTTTAGGTATGTTATACCAATACTCTCGTGGATTAATTATTATACGTGGATTTGTTCCAGGATTAACTATGCTGTGTAAAGCCATTGTACTGCTTTAGTTGCGAAACTTCTTCCTAATACTGTCAGCCAAAGAAATGTTATATCTTGTCAAAAACCTAATATTGTGAAGTCTCTTCTGTTAAGGGCAAAGTCTTATGATTTTGGTGGTATTTGTGCAGCATATTTTAATTCTAATTGAGTTTAACTACTGCCACGTCTTCAGTTATTATTTCAAGCGTTCCTTTCATGATCTATTGTCCCTTATTCATTTTACATGGTAATATTACTTCTATATTAAAGAAAGGACAAAAAAATAATTGTTATAGTTACCGCAGGCTGATCACTGTCAACTGCATTCTTAACAAATTATTGAAATATGTATTACCTCCGCATTGTCTTCATATAGACCCACTGCGTAAATATTAAACAGTAGCGGAAATTTAGTTCAGAAATGGGACAGATCACAGCGCATGCAAAGGGAAGTTTCCCTTTGTTTTACAGCAATAGCTGCAGCTGCTACTTGACATTCAATCAGATCATTTGTCATTGCGATTGTGTGAAGTTCTCTACTGTTTAATTTTTATGCTGTTATAGAGTTCATTGATCTCTATAGAGACAATGGGTGCTGTGTAAAGACACCAATTGGCCAAACCCGTTTCCTCCGCATCCAATCACGAGTTAAACAAGACTGAGTCTTGTTGCCGCTACACTTCTTAATTGTAATTGATTTATAATGTAAAGCACCATCCCAAACTGTATTCAGCTGAATCTTGAAGAACGACTGAGCAGTATAGACTTTGCTGACGACATCGCAATGCCAGAATTGTGTAAGTAACGACTTCAAGAACTCTTTTACTAAGTGAAGGAGAGAGGGTCAGTCCAAAAATAAATATCGAAAAAACAGAATGCATGGTTACAACAGTCTCACACCTGAGCATCGCTTGGGGAGATTAACAGTTAGAACAAGTTGTCCATTTCAAATACCTAAGAAGCATAATTGATAATGCAGGATCCACCATAAAAGAAGTGCTTACAAGAATTGGTATACCCAATGGAGCATTCAATAGACTACTGAAATTTTAGTGGTCTCAAAGCCTCTCTCTACGGCTGAAATTATGACTCTTTAATAGCAACGTCATGCCGTTTCTTCTTTATGCATCCGAAACCTGGCTGGTGCATCAACCAGAAACAAGAGAGGAGAATTCTTACTTTTGAGAACATATGTCTCAGAAGAATTATCCACATCCACTTTCAGCAGAGGATAAACAATAAATTTATCTAGGATAAAACGGGTCAGCCTTTTGTGACAGATGCAATAAGAGTTCAACAATGGAAATACCGTGGCCACGTATTACGTACGGACGACCCCCGGCTACTGAATACAACGCTCCACTAGCAATTATCGAGTAGGCCAACACTCCACAAAACCAGATCAAGAAACACCATGCAATTGACATACCAGACAGATATGCAAAACCTAAATACCTCAGTCCAGCCTCATTGTGACGATGTAGTGGCAGCAGAAAATTACAAGAAGATTGGTGACTCCTTCTTGATGCCCTGAATACCTCTGGAGGCAGAAGGGGTTTTAAGGTCTAAAATAAGGGCTTCTGGATGTTAACGAATTTGTTGATTATGAGGCTACCGAGTTTGGATTAAGGTTAGGTTTGAATGTGCATTATGCTCATCGTGTTGTCTCCCCTTTAATTTTCAAGGTATCGACGCACAGCTCTGGCCTTGGAATTCAGTGTTTTTAGTTTAATCTAGCTTCTGTATTAGCATTTGTCGCCACACAGTACGATTTTGTTGGCTTATTCTTTGTATTTTCCCTCCAAGCTTAAAACCTAAGCTGCGGTCCTGCCTGTATGTACTTCCTAATTCCTTTTAAACAATTTATCAAAAACTAAAGTTTCTTCTTTGATTATTTCCCCATACTCTGTTTTTTTTCCTATTCAGTTTCCTATTCAATTCTTTACTCCTTTTCAGTTTCCCTATGTAATTTCTAATTTCTATTGAACCATTGTTCAAGCACCAAAACTTTTTCTTTGATCAGTCTATCGTACTTTGTTTTTAGACAATGACAAATCTAAAAGAAACATTTTGCGCTATTTGAAACGCCAGTGGTTCAAAAACTCGTAATAGGTAATAAATTTGGCCATATTCCAGTTTGATTTCAGTTCTGATCATGTGTAGAACTCCAGAATTAAATTTTACAGAAATTCCTTTTCACCAAGTTTTACCAAAACTCCCACAGTGAGAGCTGACGCCAAAATTTCTTAGTAAAGAATTGTGTCCTTTTTACAAAATTTGAAGTAAAAAATTAAAGTTTTTAGTTTTTCTCAGGTTGTTGAACTAACCTATCTGTCTTGGGAACAACTTGAGGAACGATTTGAAACTCAATCTAATTTCAGTGGTCTGATGTGTACTAAAGTTTGTCCCTTCTTTCTTTCTTTCAAATAAATTCCATTCATATGCATAGAAAAATAACTGTTAAATCTTTTTTTTGACTGGTCAGTTCAAATAATGCTTAAACAAACTAAACTGTATGCTTCAAAAATTACCAGTGTTCATTCCAAAAGCTATATTTGGGCATCAATTCTCTTTTCGTTTGATTTAAAACTGATTATCAAAACAAAACTGATTAACTACAAAACAGATTAATTTTATTAGTGTACCTGGTTGGCATTTGAATTGAACTGAAAGACAGTCTGAAAAACAGTTACCTTGTTTTTTTTTATACTTAGCCAGCTATCCCCGGCAATGATGACGGCAAAAAAAAAGAAACTTTATCAATGACTTGGTCGAAGTTTTGGTGAAGTTTTTAAGAAAAATATAATTAAGCGTAAATTTCTGATCCGAAAATTAAGACTACTACAGGGATTGGAAACCAATTTTTTCGGAGTTTTGTCAGATAAAGTACAAGAGAAAAAGAAGACAACTCTGGTTCAGTAGTTCTGCCTTTTATTTTTGCTCAGCCTACGTCCAGAAAATAGTAACAATTCGCTTAATTTTTGTCTAGTCTTATAAGCTGACTCACTCTCATATGATAATTTCCCTGAATCTTGTGTTAAACTCAGTCTTATATTGTAAAGGCTAACTTAGAGCGTTACATGATTCATTTAACGGAACATTCAAGCTCAGAAAGTTCTCACTGAGCTTGATTGAACAAAACAAGAGTTTTTACTCGTTAAATTTTTCAGATCGAACAAATTGAGCAGAAACGGTTGAAAAAACTTCGCTCAATCGAGTATGAAGTTATCCGAAGCTATTCTGGTTCGTGGTTTCCAGTTAGCCATGGTCTAAGAGCTGTATTTTGTCAGCCATGCACTGAAGAACCAAGGATATATATCAATTTGGGGGAAATCATCACTGTAACACGCTGGAAAAAGTATGTTTTGGATTAAATATCTGTAATGCTGCCTTAATATTAATATAGTTCTTTAGTTTTAATTTAATATAGATCTAATGTATTTTATTTTGGTGGTATGTTCATTCTTCAAGTTAATGTAGCAATACTATCTTGAACATATACGAATGCATGATTTCTTCTTCAAATCTGTATGTTGCAGAGTTGTATAAAATAACCAGTGATTGGACTTGCTAGCCAAAAAATCTCTCTCTCTCTCTCTCTCTCTCTCTCTCTCTCTCTCTCTCTCTCCCCCTCTCTCTCTCTCTCTCCCCTCTCTCTCTCTCTCTCTCTCTCTCTCTCTCTCTCTCTCTCTCTCTCTCTCTCTCTCTCTCTCTCTCTCTCTCTCTCTCTCTCTCGCTCTCTCTCTCTCTCTATCTATCTCTCTATCTCTCTTTCTCCGTCTATCTCACTCTGGATTGAAATGTAAGTAAGTTTGAACAAAGAAATGTTAATGTTCTGCAAGCTAGTGACAGTAAAGGCATTTTTGTGGGGGGGGGGGGGTTGAAATTCTTCAGCAATAAGAAGCAGAAGAATGAAAGCTATAAATTGAAAAATGTCCGGAATTTCATTCCGATGATGAGATTACGGGAAATCGTCCCCATAGCAATGCGAACAAGAAGAAAAGCTAAGAATTTATCCATTTCCCTGAATTTGATTCCAACGAAGTTTTTCGACAAGATCCTGCAAGATCATAGGAATAACCAGAAACACATCAAAATTTGAATAATAGTGCGGTATGTCATGTGTTCTAGCCACTTAGCAAAAGAGTATGTGTTTCTCTGTCCGTTTAAATCTATTTTTTAGTATATTTTGTATTTCTGTGTATAGTTGACAGTTATTACGTTGTCTACGTCTGTATTTAAAATGTCGGTTTCACCTTAGATACAACATTTACTAACGTAGAAGAAAGTAGAAGAAGTGAAGAAGAAAGAAGAAAGTAATGTAGTAGAAATGTAAGAGAAAGTAATAATATGACTAATGCCAGCTGATCAAAGGAAAAAAGAAGATTTTGTTTTTCATCAATCAAAATAAAATTGATATAAGTAAACAAAATAAATTAATCAAGCATTTTTATTCAAGTCCTAGTTCATAAAACATCCAAAAAGCCGTAATTTGTCTTTTCTCTCTTTGCAGGTATTGGTATTATGGAGAAGTGTTTCAATTTCCGAGAGATACGGAAAATGGACGTCGACGAAGAGGCTGGTTCCCTAAGCGCTGCGTACAGGTGTTAGACTCTGCTCCGGGCCCTGTCAAAGAATTTAAGAAGAAGAAATAAGGAAAAGAAGAATAAACTCTACGCAAAGCTTTAAATAGAGTGAGTTTCAGTACACCATGTCTCTAAGCCCCATGAGGCATCGTACCACGATATACTGTGAGATATTTCTAGTGAAATTTTTATTTAAGTCTCTATATTTTAATAGATGGTTCTTGTGCTTTTGTTTTTGTCCCTCTGGTTAGTCCTCAGAAATTGGAGTATCGCAATTATCCTGGCGAATATTCCCTCTTTGTTCCACTATGTTTTAAACTAGTGCTTATCCTGGAGATTCCGAACATTAATGGATTTTAGGCAATCTTATCTAAGGGGAACCTTTTAATCTTATCTCAGCGGATTTACCAGACTTTTTCTATCCGAAGGCAATCCCTAAGTCACGCATGCTGCTCTTTCAAGATAAACAAACCACGTGGGATCAAACCACTTCGTTTACAGTGCGTAGTGTTTGGCACCTGATTACTAAGTTTTGGAACGGAACATGTCATTTATTTTCCCTGAGACACCTCCTAAATGTCATTTCCGATCAAAGAAGACGGGAATGATTGCAATTCTATATGTATAAATACAAGAATATTTGGGCCGGAATAACTCCCTAACGGTGAGTTTGCGGTAGTTTTGCAAGAGAGAAAAGATGTTCAAAAAGTCAAAATGCATTCCAGAAATCGCTGCAAATCGTACATTTGTTTTAGATGTCATTTTCACCGAAAATTAATTTCAGCCGCTCTCTGATGCGATGTACTTGTGTCCCGAATTTGGTTGCATCTTGAGATACAACTATGTAACCAAGAAGAAGAAGAAGTTATTGGAATAAGCTAACGTTATTTTTGGTTAGTTTCAAAGGTTTTATTAGGTTGCAAGATTGTTTACAGTTTTTTTTGCGAGAAATTCATTTTGATGTTTAAACTGATTTCCACATTGCATAATAATTACGCTTATTCAGTAAATTATTGCAATTAATTGCAATAAGCTCCCTTGAGCACGGGGCTTGATTAAATTCCATCTCTAGAAATTTACTGCCATTTAGCAACAGATTAGGACTTACGATTGCAAGAATTTCTAAATTACTATTGTAAATTACATTTTACGTTCGTGCGGGAAAATTAACTTAAAACTAGAAACGAAGAGGATGAAGTCTTAACTTGTGCTCTGTGGGATACCATACTTCAATGGAAGGATTTTACAATGTTTCTTTAAAATTGTGTATGGCCATTCTTGTAAATTGGCATTTAACTCAATGTAGGTCAAGTCTTGGGATGAAGGATGGTAGTAGTCCGTTTTGCTATCTGTCTTGGTCAAATGAATATCGGTTGCTCCCAAATGGGATGGGAAATTGTCATAAGGAGGGCTTCAAAGGAAATTATAACTTTATGGGAGGGATAAATAGTGAAGCGTTGAGTAAATTGGGGTGGAGGAGGAGTATATGCAGCTGTGTTCGCCTCAGGTGATTTGGTCCTGCAGGCAGTTTTTAATAGTTGTAGTAGTAATAGACCGACTGACCTAAGTGTTTACTTGGTACAGTGAAAGTTATAGTCTTGTAACCAAATCAACAAATAGAAAAAATACATGAAAGGTAAAGAGCAAATTTCAAACTTAAAATGAGGAGAAACTAGTTTACATAAGATCAAATTTTAAAGGATTAGAAATCGCTTTGAATTAAGAAATTAAAGCTGTAACTATTCAAAATTACTATGATAAATGAAGCCAAACGTAAAACCAACAGAAATTATCATGAATAAATACCATTATATAAATATCAAAATACAATGAGTAACGGATAAATACTACCATTCCTGAACGAAGCTTAAAAGGCCACTAACTTGGTATCTGTTTTTTGGGTCATCTTCTTGGCATATTTTATGCTAATGAAAAATATTGTCTGGATGCAACTCCTTTTCTACAGTGTATAGCATCATTGCAATACTATCATGTATCATTTTTGCTCCTTAAATGGCTTTGAATGTGACGTCATTCATACAATAATTAATTCTTAAAGTGTAGTCAGACGAAAGGTGCATGTCCTGCCCGTGATCCACGAAAATATTTCCATGCCCCTTAGGGTAGACCTGCGCCCCACGTTGGGACTATGAAGTCTAGAGTGTCGATGTTCTCTGTTAAGATCCAAATAGATATGTTAAATTGAAGGTTTTATAAGTAGACTTATAAAAAAATTAAACGCTGGTAAAAACAGGGTCTACATTGGACTAGCAAAACTTAGCTTAGCATTACTAATTTACATTATTACCATTATTACTAATTGTTACCAAATAAAGATGTCGTTTAAGTTGAGCACTATTGATCTTTTGACAAGGACAAATAATTTATTGCGGAATATCAAAATAAATAATCGCAATATATAAAACAAAACTAAAAAAAAAAATGAGTGGTGAAATATTGTCGGAAGATTTCCTGTATTACTGTGTTGCTCCGGGGTTGCATGGCTGTAGCTTGTTGCAGTGCTGGGTGTCGTGCTTGTTTTGTGTAATATTCGGTGCGCAATGCTTCTGTGATGAGAGAAGGCCATGTCCGAAGCCCATTAGTAGTTCGTGCCGCATTGTTTCAAGCGTTGTGAGACCTGATAGAACAGGACATTCTCCATAAGGTAACAGTGCATCCCCTAAAATCACTCGCAATGCACGCTTTTGTATTCCCTCAAGTTTGTTTGTTTGATATTTTGTGATACCAGCGTGCCAGACTGGGCACGCATATTCTAGAATTGGTCTCATGTGAGTTTTGTAGTAAGTAAGCATTGCATCTTTGCCTAGATTAAACCGGCGTAATTTTGCCAAAGACCTTAGTAGAGGGATAATTTGGGAAATTAAATGATTTATATGGTCGTCCCATGTCAATCTATCGTTAAAAATGACACCCAGAATTCTAATTTTCTGAACTACTGTTATACCCACTTCAGATAAATCTGGTACCCTGTGCTTTAAAAATGAAATCCTCATTATTGATGATTTCTTTCTATTTATGGTGAATTTTTATGCTGAAAAAAATGAAATCCAGTCTCGTTACCATTTCCTGTAGGTCTGGGATTTCGTTCTGCTTCTGTAGTACTATTATTGTTAAGTCGTCTGCAAACTTTACGCCATCTTTGTGCCACGTAGCTAGCATGTTGCAAAGTAACAAGAATAGGGTAGGGCCTAGCTTAGTTCCCCGAGGTATACCACATGTTAGGGTCGTCGTATTTGACAGCTCGTTTTTGTATTTGGTCTTCTGTTTTCGTTCAGATAGGAAACTTTCAACTATTTTGATTAAAAAAGGATGAAAACCTCCCATGCATTTTAATATTTCCTCATGGCCAAAGGTATCAAAAAGGTATCAGTTTTAATGTGGGCTACCATTGTTTCAAAGATTTTTACAAGGTTATGGCTTGTACTACGCCCCTGTTGGAAGCCGTATTGTCGGGGGTCTATTATTTCGCTGAGTCCTTGTATTAGCCATTTGTTTAAGAAAGGTTCATAAACTTTTGATAATAATGGAGTTAGAGAAATTGGTCGCATATCGCCCAGTTCTTTGGGGTTCATGAGTTCCGGGACAGGGATAACGACTGCCTCCTTCAGTGGCTCTGGAAACGTTCCTTTGATCAGGGACTTTTTAAGCTATTATGAAAAGAAAAATAAATGTAATTTTTTCAGCTTTTGAAAAATGTATGTTTACTTTAGCAGATAGAAATAGTAGAGTCGTGGGGGGGGGTCTACTAATGTTGGTGATGACACTTTTTCGTTTTATCATTGCAAGGTCAGGAGTTTCCTACCTTTCTAGTGTCACAGTCTTACAGTTTTAGTAAATAATCAGGTTGTTTTTGCAATACTCGTTGGCTTAATGTGCCAACGATAAAAGGATAAATTGCCCAAAATAATAAGGAAGAAATTAGCACTTATTTGCTATGACAAATATACTGGCTCATTTGAATGCTCATTTTTGAGTTTAAGCTCCACCAAAAACATTATTAGGGTTTCTGATTTAGATTGTTTCTAGAAATAAGGCAGGTAGAAGAAGATTCTGGAAATCATTGGGCTTTGAAGTTCTATTTTCTTGCAGACACTTTGTCATTTTGACAAATAATTTACAGTTTTTCAAGGATTCCCTCAAATGCTTTTTTTTCTGAATGCTTAAGAAAAAGCTTTAGTTAGATTTTAGAGTTACACATTTATAAGCAATGAGTAACGATAACGGTGAGCCGTATGTGTTTTCATCAGTATATTTTCTCTAACCTTTGATTCCGGATGTTTCGATGCACTAATTAAACTTTTTTGTTTCTGTTGGCAACATGTTGATGGCTGGAAGTATACCCGACATCTTAGTTTTTAATATTTTTAGTAATACCCTTTGTTTCTAAGCGTTTAATTGTTAGACGCTATATCCTAATTTATGCACTGTTAAACTGGATGTGTTCTACTAGGATTTTAGGTTAATCTGTACTCTGAGAAGCCATGGTTTATAGTTTCACTCGGCGCACTCTGCTATTGATATAGAGCAGATGGTGTTGGATCCTTCTGAAATAGGGATTAGAGAGGGAGAAACAGAGAAGGATTCAAAGAGAGGAAGCGAGAGAGCAATCGTTCTTTTGCTTTAGATCAATATTATTTGTGCATATCATATGAAAATTAATCAACTGAATCCTTTTTCCCAGGAAATACGTTTCTCAAATTGCTTGAAATTTCCTAAGTTTTCCTTGCTAACGCCGAAAGTCGCAACATGTGCAAGCGTGCTGAACTGGAGATTTTATCAGAATTAAACCAAATAGATCTATGTGTTTGGCGCCTGGTGTGAGATTCTTTGTCCAAGGGACACGGGTTCAAGTACAGTTGTGACCGGTTATTTGGTTTTGAACGGGAGTCTGTAAGCTCAGCCAGAGTCGACCCAGCTCTAAATAGGTACCTGGAGAAATCTGGGGAAGGTAAGCAGAAAGGGTGTGTGAAAGCACAGGATGGTTGGCCCCCAGCCCCCCCCCCATTTCACCTTCTGGCTGAAGGGCCATGAAACGGATGTCAGCACCAATGGTTTGAACCTTAAAGGTCTAGTGTCGTCTTAACTAACTTACTTAGATCCTATGGCGGTTAACAAGTACAGATCCCTAATTTTACCAAAGTATTCTTAGTATATTAAAATCCGTCCTCTGGATCACCCACCTAGTAAAAAAGGGTGGTGCAGTCTATGTCTATTTTTTCCTTAGAGTAACCTGTTCTCCAGAATAAGTTCAGTCCCTAGTTTATCTGAGCATGATCGAATTATTTGTCAGAAGTATCAGACGAGGTTACTCCCCCGTTCCTCTACTATTGCTGTCGTAGCTGTCTTCTTTTACTGGCCAAATCCAAAATATTGGTGAAAAACGTAGATTCATCCAGTAATTGCAGACAAATACTGATTTTACTGTCTCTTTGTATCTTAATGCAGGACCTTTTTTTTAGTTAGTGACACCAATTATCATGATATGGATTGACTTTGCTCTTCTCTGAAGGCTATAAATAACAGTTCGAATTGGGATAAATCTTTTTATTAGACTATAAAAAAAGCAATCAAAAAATGTACTGGATATATTGATCACATGTAAAGTGATCGTCATCTGCAGAAATATGTCTGCTGATGAAGATCACTGCTTATGGGATTGAAATATCCACCATATTTTTTATTGTTTTTTTTCTTTTCACTGTCTAATAAAAGCATTTATCCTTATTCGAACTGTTTTTTATCGTCCTGGAAAGGCATTAGCGTCTTCGAAATTGCCTGTCTCTGAAGGTTAAGCAAATAGCTAAATATCAATAATTAGGGGAAACCCCTCACTTGATGCTATTCAAACTAATATGAATACTTCTTAATTCTCTCATCAGCTTTGCCCCCATTGGGAGAGAATAGTCACCTCTACATCCTTTTGTCTCCCTCTTTGAACTTTAAGAATTCTTTCTCAATCACCACCCTTGCCATCCTCTTGGCATCTCCGGGCTTCTTTCTTTTGGCATATGGCTGAACACCAAAGATATATAAAGTAAATAGAATTTTAACCCTAAAAAATACTAGAATGTTAAATGATAAATATTTATTTTCTTTCCTAAAATTGTTTTATAAAAGTGCACGAGCCTTACATCCATCAACCCTTACAAATAAACTAAAGCTTTTCAGAAATGGTATAAAATACTAAGAAAAAAAAACTCGTAAAATGCTTGACAGTACTATAAAGATAAGGGTGACGAATTGTTTAAAAACAAACGGAAAAAACTGTATTCAGTGGGTAAAAATATGTGTGTCAGGAGACGTGACCAGCTTCATTTCAACCGACTAGAACTCTTGAAGCAACGACCAATAGTCTTAACAGGTCCGTTGCTCCTATCGTCCATAACCTTCTAACATTGTCAGTTACCAACTGATGATTTTCCCTGTTCTTCACCCTTTATTTCTATTTTGGAAATCGAACTAAAATTGTTAAAACAAGAAAAACCAGTGTCTAACCTCTGAATGTCCCTTTTTCTCTTTGACTTTAGTGATTTTCTTTCATCACTGTCGTCTGTCCTCTTCAATGAGATACTGGCTCTGGGCTTTTTCCACAAATGTCGAAGCAGGGATTTATGAACCTCTTAAAAAAGGAAAATGGAAGGCCTAGCTTGGAAGCTGTTCGACCTATATCTCTCAGTCTTATATTCTCGAAACTACATGAAGGATTCCTTGTAGATTATCTAAAGGAAAACACCCAACCTCAAACTAACCTGAAGCAATTTCGGAACCTCAAATTTAATTCAATTTTTCATTACCTTGTTTATTGTGTCTATGCCGTTCGAAAAAAATCTTGAAAAGCCTAATACTTAATCAAACTTAATTTCATGCCGATCCATACCCGCAAAGCATTTGGTCTTGTTTATTTGACCTATATAAATCCTTTGCTGGTGAAATTGGTTGCCTCCTTTTTATCAAGCAAATCACAACAATTAAATAACAGATCAATTATTTCAATCCTCTCCCTGTCCACCGTGGAGTATTCCAATATAATTTCCTTAACCCCCTTCTTTCCTGAGCTATGATTAATAACTTGGCCAAGGAATTTTCTAATAGATGGAAATTTGTCAATGATCTAACGGTTGTTGAAATCTGTTATAAAAATTTTGCGAGTGTCCTTAATGACATCGTCCAAAATGCCAAAGAGTTGGATACGAGATTAAACCCCTGTGAAACGACAAAAATGCTAATTCGTTTACTTAAATCTGAGCTCTATTTTCTTAACTCTATACCTCCTGAAAATTCTGTTTCTTTCTTTAAATTATCAGTTGTAATAATTTGAGAGGATACATGCTAGTAATTTAAGAGTAAGTTTGAAAAGTGAATATGCGAAATTCATCAATGCAGTGATTTTACGCTGTCAGTTGGTAAAGAATTGTCTTCAGTTGCCTTTTTAGATGCAGTAGGCCAGTGTACCTCCAATGCATATATGCGTTGATGGGATATGACCAAAAAATTTCTTTTTCTTTTTCAATGAACACCGGTTGGCTAAGATTCTGACTTCACATTATCAAATTCTAACATAGTTTTCCATTACTTAGCTAGATAGAATATAAACAAACTTTGATGCGTCTTTTTATGCTAAAGTAACAAAGAAAAGAAGAGTCGCAATATGGAACAATATAGTTTAGGAGTGTAGGTTGGACAGGTAGTTCATAAAGGGAGGGCGGGGGGGTAATATGGCGTAATACATTTTTAGGAATGAGACAAAAATGATTGTTATTATTTAAGGTAATTTTGGAAATTTCTGAATTTTTTTTTACAATAAGAAACAAGGTATTATTTTAGAGATGTTTTTAAGGAATGAAAACAGAATTTGCAAATAATTAGCGTACTTGCCCCGCATTCAATAGGCCTATTGCAATTGACTTTGTATTTATTCAAGTTCAATAGCCAACTGGAATTAATGAATTGAAATCAAAAGCACTTGTTGAAAACTACTTAAATTGATCACTTGCTTATTGTGCTTCAGACCTAAATAAACTTCTATTCTTTCCTTCACAGATAGAAAATTCTTTGAATATTTATTTTTAGTATAAGCTATTAGTAATTTAGATTAATTTTGATAATTGTACAGGTTTACATAATTCTTTCATCAAAAGTTGCAATAAATTCATTTTGGTTTTCAAACCACGTTCAATAGGGCACACAAATTACTTTTATTCAATAAGATATTACAGTTTCTTAGAATAAGCTTTGTTGAACCCGGAGTTTGGAAGAGCATAAAGAGATACATCCAATGATGTGTTATAATAACACTTGGCTGTGCAACGAAAAAAATAATCTGGATTTACAAACCGATAAATATATGAAATTTTCTTATTTGAAAAGAAATGAATACCCACTGGCCGAGCCGATCATTTCAAGAATTTGTAACTTGGCTTACTTCGCCAAAATAGTTTGCATCGTGAACACACGGCTTACAGTTTATGCACTTGTCCCGATAGATTTATACAAGAACCCAGCTACAAAGATTGATAATGAGGATTTTGTGGATTTCTCTACTCTTTTTCCTAATAGAATGTGAAGGGAAACCTAAAAAGCACTCTAAAGATATCCTAGATGATGTAGACTTTAGCTTTGAAGAGTTGGTAAGGTTTATTGGCCAAAATCCAGTTATGGTATTGTAGGCCTATTATTTGGCATGAAAATGAGTAAACACAGCCAAACGTTAGATTCTTCATTAAATGTCTAAATTACGGACTACTGAAGAGGAAAAAAGTAAAGAGAATAATTCTTAATTCATAATATAGGCTACAGAATAATGGAAACTAACATATATTGTCTACTGCTCCAGGTAAATTTTTAGTTTCATCACAAGTGCTCTGAAGTTGAATCTATGCTGTGAAGCAGCATAGTTTCTAGTTAAGAGAATTTAAAAATGCTAATCCTAGAAGTGCTTCCATTTCTAGTTGACCCTCCTTTTCCATGGGGCAAACTAAAAATGTATAAAGTGGGCAGGGTTTTGAAGCTAAGGGAAATGTTAGGGTTGTACAATATGAATGAAATTATATTTTAGATACTATTTCCAGTCATCACTGGTAACTTCTGTATAGTAGTAAGTTGAAAGATAATTAAAAACTTATGTTTCTGTTAATGCTAATTATCCACTCTCACTTTCCAGTTGAAACTAGCCAGTGAATCAGAGCAATTATTTAAATATTACATTTATGCTCTGTTGATTGGAAGAAATGCCTTCTGACACAATAGAGATACAGTTTTTCAGTTTCAAATTAAATTTGCTTTAAAAAATTACTTGGCTATGGATAGTCCTTGGTGAAACAAATTTGGTTGAATAGTGATTCATTTGAGTGAATACTAGTGAATAGTAAAGCAAATTACTCCATGGGCCCTGGGGGCATCAGGGCAAGGTCTCTATTTTATATTATTGAATAATTATTTGGCCTGAAGCCTGAAAGAGCAAACAACAAGTAGGTCAAAAACACAAACTAACAATTCAATTAATCAGAATACAGACCTTGTCTTGCTGCCCAAGGGGCTCATGGATTAGTTTGCTATGCTCTATAGTTACTATTCACTTGCAAGAATCACTATTCAACCACATTTGTTTCACCAAGGCCTTCCCATACCCAAAGAATCTTTTAAAACAAATTTAATCTCAAACTGAAAAACTGTATTATCCCCATTGCATAAGAAAGCATTTCTTCAAATCAACACAACATAAATGTCATATTTAACTAATTATCTGATTCAAGGGTTCACTGGCTAGTTGTAACTAGAAAGTAAAAGTGAATAATAATCATTAACAGATGCATAAGTTTTGAATATTTCATAAAAGGCATTAATGGATTAAAACACATTAATGGATACATAAGTTTTGAATATTTTGAATACTATTTCCAGTCATCACTGGTAATTTCTGTATAGTAGTAAGTTGAAAGATAATTAAAAACTTATGTATCCAATTTCTCAATAAAGTTGTAACTAGAAGGAATTGGCTATGCAATACAGTTTTTCAGTTTCAGTTATCTTTCAACTTCCTACTATACAGAAATTAGCAGTGATGGCTGTAAATAGCATTTCAAATATAATTTCATTCATATTGTACATGCCCCAACATTTCCTTTTGCTTCATAACCCTGCCCACTTTACACATTTTTAGTTTGTTGAAGGGGAATTTAGAAAGCTAAAGAATGGATTTTCAGAAGCTAAAAATTGAATGTGCTTCTACTTCAGGGGCTTACAAAAAAATTAAAAAAATCATCAGAATTTTTATATTCATTTTTGGTAGGTTTTTACAAGTCATTTTTTTTGGGGGGGGGCTTCAAATTTAGCCCCTCTGGATATAGTCTTGCTTGGAACTACATCATTTTTAGATTAATTTTCTGGGCAGTGTAAATTCAAAAAAGGTTTACCATTTTTGGCTTTCTAATGTTTTTTACTAATAAACTTTTTCATTTAGAATTAGCAATTTGTAGAAATGGGTCATTTCCTAGAAATATTTTTTGGATACTCATGATGAAAATATTTATTATCATTTGAAAATGATAATATCATTTGATGGTGTAAGTTTTGTCAAGATCTGATGAAGGTATATTCTTTTTCCCAAAACTAAACTGAATAGGCAGTTGATGATTTGGACACCAGAATAAAATAGAGATTCTTTTTATGTACATAATGTTTCCAAACTTGCCCTTTTTTATAGTGTAAGCTTCCATTGGTACATGTTGCTCTTTACTTATAACAAAAAACTAAACCATAATCAACACAAGGGACAAAGAAAAGAAAATAGGACAATATGTATCTTGACTCTGTCACAGACTGAGACAGGTAGCAGAATAGGCTTGCCACAAGAAGTACACATGAAATCCTTAATTTCTATTGATCCTTTTTCCTGAAGAGATGGAGAAGCCTACATGTGAAATACCATACGAGAATAAAAGTAGTAAATAGACACCCTAGCATCCTAAAGCTGGATCAACTTTAAGTAGTAGAGGCTCAGTCATATTTGATGCAAATATTCTTAATACAGTCATGGAGCAGGTAGCAAAAAGATAAGTTTCAAATACAGTGTCTAACCACCTGACCTCTATTTTGGTTTGAAGAACTGTTTAATCAAGCAGGAGAGGGTGATCAGACTTTATGTTAAAACATTAGTACTTTGACTGTCTATTGAGTGACCAATATGATTGAGTAATGCTGACAGAAAGTCATATTGAAACTATTTTGCATTCAACTAACTAAAAGAATATCATCAGCATAAGCAATATAGCTAATGCTAAAGTCAGCATAAGCAATTTAGCTAATGCTAAGGTCAGCATAAAAATAAGAAGGTATAAAATTGTTGCATAAAAATGCAATTTTATTTGGTTTTCAACCTCTACTTTTGGGTAGTGGCTACATGATATCTGGATTCTTGTCTCTTTAAAAAAAAAAAAAAAAAATATTTTTTTAAGTATTTTTTTTTTTTATTTATCATTTTGATGCTTGAAGTTTTTTTGCATCTACAAACTGCTCTACACAAATGGTCTACAAAATGCTCTACAAACTATAGTTTTGTCTTTGTTAATTTTTATTTTCTCTAACCTTTGGGCTTCAATCTTCTATTCATTAAGTAGATGCTTTAGGTATTTCATGTTAAATTCCCTAGAATGAAGCTATTCAGAACATGATTTTAGCCAGAAATATTTATCTGATTTCAAGAAGAAAAAATCTACATGTTTCTTTTGAAATTACTGACTGCTTCTTGTTAATTATTTCTAAATCATCTTTATCTTAACAAGAACCCTAGGTTCCAGTGTTTAAAGCTTGGTTTAATGATACAGAATCTTCAGTTTTTTCTTATACTTTTAATGAAACCTGGAGAGCCAATTTTGGTTAAATTTTGAAGGCCTCCTTATTAATGTTTTCTTCTTTCTGCTTTAAAGTCTCTGACTCCTGAATTCCTTCTCAAAACCAGAAAAATTCTAATTAAAAAAAAGAAGTATTCCAATTGAAATATAGATGCCAATGTTTGTTTTGGGCCAGATTAAGCTTAAAGGCAAATTTTAGAATTCTAAACCCCTTTTGCCAAAATTGAGCTGACTTCTGATAAATTAGTCTATCATTATTCTGCTAGAATTCTTGAAGAAAAAAAAAGATAGCAGTGTAATACTACAAAAATATTTATTTGGGCAATGTTGAAAGCAGAGTCAAATCATGTTGCAAGTTAGACAAAACTTGGTCATAAAATTTATAAGCTCATATTGCAATACAAGTTCATGTGACTTCCAATAAGCCAGGCTCTCATTATTCCACAAAGATGCATTTAAAACGTTTAAATCATAACACTTAAAAGGTTAAGACAAGAAGAAATTCTTCTTTTGTTGTATTATCAGTCAGTGGCAGTAGAAGCAATTGTTTGATAGCCTTTGTCAAAGCTTAGAAGTGTAAAAAAATGCTTTTCTTCTTTTATCTGTATAATCTTGAGATAAAGGTCACCTTTTGAATAATTATGGTCATGAAATGAATGTTTGCCCAAGCTTTCTTTTTTAGTCTTAAGATTTAAATTTAGTGTATAGCATATTTTGAGCCTGTTTCAAATTCTTAATATTTTTTGTTAGATCTTAAGATAAAACCTATTTTTGAATTTACTTCTAGATTTTTAAAATCTTTTTAGTACAACTCAAGACAAAACCTTCTTTGTATTCTTTATTTTTGTGTTTATTATATTATATTGTTGAATTAGGCCACTTTTAAAGTCTGAAAGACAAGGCATCAAAACATGAGTAAAATAGTCTAATCATAATGTGTTGGTTTGTATGGATATGTAGGTCCATGTTACAACCTTAGTAACTTTCTCATCTGTTAACACACCATATCTTTTTAATTAATTTGAGTAAGTGAATTCTTTACATTGTAGATCTTCAACCAGATATTTAATGCTATGCCTGATCCAATTAGTAATATAGCTGATATACAGTAATCCAATATATAATCAGTCAGAGCAGACATTTCAATCAAATTCAATAGTCAATATACAATTTGTTTGTTATGTAGGTCCCTATCCCTGGCTTGGTAAATATTTTATTCGTCTGTTGTTACTCCATGTCTGCTGAATTGATTTGAATAAGTAATTTACTATTATTTTTTTAATCCTCATTTTGATATATGGTAACATATCTGATATATGTACAAGGGCACCCACAGAAAACGGGGGGGGGGGTGTACCAGAATAATAGTGGTGGGTAGGGGATATGAGAGTATATTTTAGTATACATTTTCTTTGGAGTAATTTTGTTTTTAAATACATTTAGAAACAAATTTTCAAATAAAAAGAGTAAATAACTTTGCATCCAAAATGAAACAAACTCAGCCAATGGTAAATGGCCAAGATTCCTGGCAAAGGGATCCCAAGATTGTAATGGGTACACCCTTGTCTTCATGTAATTCCTAACCGTGTTTTGATTTTGTAATGGCCATCTAAAATATAATTATTTCATAATGGTTTATTTCCCCCCCCCCCTAACTGAAATTCCTTTTATCTTCAGACATTTAAAAAAATTGCAGAATAGCAAATGACAAAACTAATTAAATCTTACATTCTGGGCATCAAATTGATCCTCTTTTTAATGCTCAAATTCAACTGAACAAAATGAAAAGGTTAAATCAAGTTTTTTTGTCACAAGGGAATTTTATCAAGTGGTTTGTGATATCAAACTGGCAAGTAAGGAGTGACTTGGGCTAATATTCACCAAATTAAAAACAGATTAGAGGATATTTGACACATTAGCAGAATTGGCTTTTTATGTTGATTCTAAATCTTTAAAATTCATTCAGTTTAACACTGCCCACCAAAAGCTCATTCGAACATAAATTATAAGTTCCTCTTTAAGCAACCACAAAGATTTTGCCATGGGAAGGTGTTGTTTTCTGCTATTTAATGGCAACAAACTGTGACTTTGCCCCAAAGAAGATCAATTTGCAATCTATATAAAATTCTGAGAAACCAATTGATTTAAAAGTATAAATAAAACTACATTTTGTGCTTCCTAGTTGGGAAACATAGTTGTAGAAAAGGCGAGGTTTTAAATGGTAATATTTCTTTTGTTTTTCAGTTTATATAAAATATTTCAATGTATTTAAACATATTTATATAATGTAATTATTTATCAGAGAATCCTATCGAACTGAGGCCAACACAGCTAAAAACACTCCCCCTCCATCCCAATCTATTCAAAGACTCCCTCTTTACAGCCTCCCAAGAAGTTCCCAAATCCCTTGTCTTTCCTTATAATACTGTCCCACCCTATTCAGGGACAACCCAAATAAGGGTTTTGAAAACAATTAGAAATGAAACTAGGAAAAACTAGATTTATCAACTGAAAGGAGGGAGCAGCTTTGAAACCTAAAATGAACAGAAAATATTCTTTATGAGAAAGGCTGTCTCCTCCTTAACTTCTTGCTCTTTACTCTGAAGCATGACTTTTTCCCAAAATAAGCAAGGAGTTGAGGAGGGGGCAGGCCCCTTATATTCGGAATAATTTATGTTTGCTTTCATTTTTAAACCTCACTCTTTGTTGAAAAATCTTTTTTGTTTTGTTTAATTACATTTCATGAGACACTATAGTTTTATGAACACAATACTTCTGTTAACACCTCACTCTTTGCCTAGGACTAGCTTTTGCTGGGTAGCAAAGCTTAAGAAATAAAATTTTTTTGAAGGGTAATAAAAAAGTATGTCAATTAAAGGAAAAATTAAATAAAAATGAAAAAGGAAAGTAATTACTAGAATACACAAAGCAATGACCTAATGGAAAATAAGGTGGGATTTTTTAGCATTCATTTCTATTTACCAATGCTGAAGTGTTGGACAGACATTATTGGGCAACGTCATTATTGACGTTTTAATGAAATTGACGTCATTATTGAGCAACGTCAATATTTTTGAACTTGGTTATCAAACACCAATTTATTTAGCACCTCAAGACTCTGTAATTATCAAAATTATAGCATTTTCAAAGCAGGTTGCTCAAAGTAAAGTATCAAAACGAGGATCTAAACTAGGATCAAAACGAAGAATTTCTAGTGCAGGGCGTCATTGAGAAATGCTGTAAGTGTTGGATGTTACTGAGTAATATTGATATTTTAGTTTTATTTTGAATTGAAAAAAATATTTGTTTGACCACTTTATGCATCATAACTGTAAAAAATTAACGCTTTTTCAAAGTGAACAACTGTATAAATACAATCACTCGTGGTGAAATTTTTTTATAAAATACAAAAATAAACAAAAGTGTGTTCTGGGGAAAGACATATTATTTAACACTTCTTATTATAGTGGCTTCATAACTGACTCATTGGCGCTCAGGCATGCTCAATTTGATGGTATATTTTTATTGGGATTGCCGCTTTTTAAGTCGTTTTCATTCTTTTTCTATAACTATAGAAACTTTCTTATGTAGGCTACTAATAGCTTTGGATGTTTAACTTGAAACTCGAAGCAAATACATACTTGGAATAAAGCTGATTCTTTGATTTAGTGATATCATTATTTAGTTTCTTATGCTTTCGCTATGGATATGGATCTCTATCATTCATTGCTATGAAGAACTCAATTTTGTTTATTCCTACCAAGTCATGCTTTCGTTATCAAACAGTTTGTGGTAACAAACTGTAGTAAGGAGTGACCCAGCTCAAAAGTAACTGAAACTAAAAAAAAATGGAATTTTGATACCAATAGTTACATCAAAATAATCGAATTTTAATGCTGATTTTAAATATATAAGTTTCATCAAGTTTAGTATTACTCATCAATAGTTACGAGCCTGAGAATATTTGCCTTATTTTAGAAAATAGGTGGAAACACTCCCGAAAAGCCATAGCATCTTAACGAAAATCACACCATCGCATTCGGCGTATCAGAGAACCCACTGTAGAATTTTTAAGCTCCTATCTGCAAAAATGTGGATATTTGTATTTTTTGCCAGAAGACCAATCACGGGTGCGTGTTTATTTGTTTCTTTTTTTCTTTTTCCCAGGGGTGATCGTACCGACCCATTGGTTCTAGAATGTTGCAAGAGGGGTCAATATAACGGGAATTAAAAGTTCTAGTGCCTTTTTAAGTGACCCAAAAATTGGAGGGCACCTAGGCCCCCTCCCTTGCTCATTTTCTCACCAAAGTCACCGGATCAAAATTCTTAGATAGTCATTTTAATCACCATAGTCGAAAACCATAATAACTATGTCTTTGGGGACGACTTGCTCCCCCAAAGTCCCCGTGGGAGAGGCTACAAGTTACAAACTTTGACCAGTGTTTCAAACAGTTCGTGGTAACGACCTGTAGTAAGGAGCGACCCGTCTAAATAGTAACCAAAACTCTTAAAAACGGAATTTTGATACCAATAGCTACATCAAAATAATCATACTTTAATGCTGATTTTAAATATGTAAGTTTAATCAAGTTTAGTTTTACCCATCAAAAGTCACGAGCCTGAGAAATTTCCCTTATTTTAGAAAATAGGGAAAAACATCCCTTTAAAAGTAGTATAATCTTAACCAAAATCACACCATCAGATTCAGCATTTCAGAGAACCCTACAGTAGAAGTTTCAAGCTCCTATTTACAGAAATATGGAATTTCGTATTTTTTGCCAGAAGACAAGTCACGGATGCGTGTTTATTTGTTTGTTTGTTTTTTTTTATTGTTTTTTTTTTCCAGGGGTGATCATATCTACCCAGTGGTCCTAGAATGTTGCGAGAGGGCTCATTCAAACGGAAATGAAAAGTTCTAATGCCCTTTTTAAGTGGCCAAAAAAGTTGGAGGGCACCTAGGCCCCCTCTCACGCTAATTATTTTCCCAAAGTCTTCGGATCAAAATTCTGAGATAACCATTTTATTCAACATAGTCGAAAAACCTTATAACTATGTCTTTGGGGACGACTTACTCCCATACAGTCCCCATGGGAGGGGCTACAAGTTACAAACTTTGACTAGTGCTTACACAAAGTAATGGTTATGGGAAGTGTAGAGACGTTTTTAAGGGTATTTTTTGGTTGGGGGGTAAAGGATTGAGAAAAGGGGGATATGTTGGGGAAAATTCTATGGAGGAATTTGGCATGAGGGAAGAAAATTTCCATGAAGGGAGCGCAGGATTCTTTAGCGTTATTTAAAAAAAACAATGAAAAAATAATTATGAAAAGTTTTTTCAACTGAAAGTAAGCAGCAGCATTAAATCTTAAAACGAACAGAAATTATTACACATATGAGGGGTTCACCTCCTCCTAATACCTCGCTCTTTGCGCTAAAGTATTTTTAGTAATTTCAACTATTTATTCTATGGCCTTTGTGATTCAGGCGTCAATCTTAAGGAATTGGGACAAAATTTAAGCTTTAGTGTAAAGAGCGAGGTACTGACGATGGGTTGAGCCTCCTCATACACGTAATAAAAACATACAAATATAGAAGTTCGTTACGTAAGCTAATTTGTAAGTCACATATAAAAACGTTCGTAAAAAATTAAAAGTTCTAGTTGCCTTTTTAAGTCACCCAAAATTTGGAGGGCAACTAGGCCTCCTCCCCCGCTCCTTTTTTCTCAAAATGATTTGATCAAAACTATGAGAAAGCCATTTAGCGAAAAAATATGCAAATTTCGTTTTAAATATTCATCTGCGGAGAACCAAAGTCAAAACATGTATTAATTCAAAAATGTTCAAAAATTAAATAAAAAAAAACAAGTTTTTTTACTGAAAGTAAGGAGCGACATTAAAACTTAGAAGGAACAGAAATTACTTCGTTTATGAAAGGGGCTGCTTCCTCATCAACGCCCCGCTTTTTACGCTAAAGTTTTTTACTGTTTTAAAAAGTAGAGTTAAGAGAAAGAGTCAAACGCGGCGTTGAGGATGAAAAGCCCCTTTCATATACGGGGTAATATCTGTTCGTTTCAAGTTTTAATGTTGCTCCTTACTTTCAGTTAAAAAACTTGTCTTTTTTTATTCAATATGGATAAGGATCGCTATCGTTTATTGCTATGAAGAACTGAATTTTGTTTACTCCTACCAAGTCATATAAAAAACGTTTTTCGAAAATTGGAAAGGGGGTGTTCAGTCATAAATTAGAACCCATATTGCCACTATTAAGGGTCGAAACTTTTTTCATTGTTTTCTCCTACTCTGTTCTCTTTCTTTTGGTTTCCTCATAATTACTATATAGTATCTGATTTCCAGGGAGAGGGGGCATTTCCCCTCCCCCTGCAGGTGCCTATTTTTATTAAGTAATGTATCTGGTATAGCCTACCATATTCAGATATATTGTCAATCAGTTCAGATGTTCTAATCTAATACAATAGTTTGTGTGTCAGTTTGTCACTCAATATTTGCAATTAATTTGAATAAGTTAATTCATTATTTCTTAGATCTTCAATCAGAACGTTTTAATGCTATCTTGCAATTGCTCCATAGTATGAAAACCTAAATGTCAAAACTGGTCAGTTAGCTATGAAGTCTGATGTCAAACAGTTCATGTCAACGAACCGTAAGTAAGGAGCAACCCGGCTTAATATTAACGAAAACTCTAAAAAACAGAATTTTGATACTAATAGCCAAGATATATCAAAAGAATCCTCTTGTTATGCTGATCTTAAATATAGAGGTTTCATTAAGTTTTTTCTTACCCACCAAAGGCTAAAAGCCTGGAATACCTGCCTGATTTTCAAAAAAAAGGCAGGAACACCCCCTTAAAAGTCAAAGAATCTTAATGAAAAATCACACATCAGATTCGACGTATCAAACAGCCCTGCTGTAGAGGTTTCAAGCTCCTATCAACAAAAATTTGTTTTTTTTTGCCAGAACAAAGACCACAGATATATTTTTTTTTCTAGGGATGATTGTATCGATCCAGTAGTCCTAGAATATCGGGAGAGGGCTCCTTCGATCGGAAACTAAAAGTTCTAGTGACATTTTCAAGTGACAAAAAAGATTGAAAGGCAAATAGGCCCCCTCCCACGCCCTTTTTTCTCAAAACCTTCCAATCAAAATTATGAGATAGCCATTTTGTTCAGCATAGTTGAAAGGTTAAATAACTATGCCTTTGGAGATAGCGTGACCCCCGCAGCCCCTGGGGAAAGGCCTTTAAGTTAAAAATTGGCCCATTGTTTACATATAGTGTTTGTTATTGGGAAAGCATCCATGAATTTTTTGGGTGGGCGGGGAATTTTCTACTAGGAGGATTTTCGACGGGGAGGGAAGTTTACAGGAGGTGAATTTTCTAGAAGAAATTTTACACCTAGGAATTTGCCAGAATTCCTATATCGAATTCTTCATATGACCTGCTTTCTCTTTGCCGACTCAATTTTACCCATGAAGATAATTGCCCTGGGTTAAATTTCACCAGAATTGAATTTTATAGAGGATATCCATGGGGAGGAGGGATTTATCCGTTGAGAGGGAGCCAGATTTCCTGGCATTATTTAAAAAAAATCAGAAAATTAAATTAATTTTAAAGTAATAAAAGTAAGGAGCAACATTAAAACTTAAACTGGAACAGAAATTATTGTATATATGAGGGGGAGTCCCCTCCTCAACACCTCACTTTTTACATTAAAGTTTGAATTTTGTCCCAATCCTGTAAGAACGATTCCTGGAACACAAACTTCGTTAATTTGAACAGAAAGAAGCTTTTTTAAAAGTACTAAAAACTTTAGTGAAAAGAGTGAGGTGTTAAGGAGGGTGCAACCCTTCTCATATAAATAATAATTTCTGTTTTAAGTTTACTGCTGCTCCTTACTTTCAGCTGAAAAAGCTTGTTTTTATTTAATTTAATAACTTTAGAGAAGGGGGATTGGAACTAGATAGTCAATCCAGTTGTGGTAGGAAGCAAGGCGTGATTTTTTGTTTGTTTTAATGTCAAATTAGTTCAATTATTTTAAAGTACCATAGACATCAAAATAAAATAATTGTTTTTATTTGGATTCAGCTATGGTCTATTTGTGTCTGAAAACCAATATTTCTACGATTTTTCTTTTACTGCTGCTAAGAACTCACTGCAGCCCTATGTTGTCCGGTGCCACACAGCTGCGCATGTGTCCTCCTCCATCCTAATCTATTATAATCTTCCCTCTTTACACCCTCACAAAAAGGTCAAGTTTCCTTTAAATCCTTTCTTACGACCTCTTCCCTCCCCATTCAGGGATGATCTGCTTTTTTTAAACCCTGGATGAATGGCCAAAAAGGGTGCTCTTTTGTAATCTGACATCCTTCATCTGTAAAATATGTCCCAGTCATCTCAACCTTTCTCTCATTATAAACCTAGAAATTGGTATAGAACGCATTTTATGTCCAGCCTACTATTTGAAATATTCAAACGGCTTTGGTTCTTTTTTGTTGTTTAAAATTATGAAGTTTTTTGTAATTTTGTCACATTATTGTTGGTGTTACCATTTTGAACTGTGAAAATAAATAAGTGAAAATAATTTGTTAAATAAACAGCGCGATTTTGTCCTTAAAATTCAAATTTAAAACATTTGTTTATTCCTAAAGACAACAACTCCGTTAAAGGAAAATTACACCTCCTTAAGTTGTTTGGTGCTATATTTTTTTTTAACGGATTTTTCACCCAAATTTTTTGTTTAAATTTGGCATCTTCTACGAAAATGCACAACAGCATACGTAGGCCTTTTTAATTAAAATTGAATTTTCTAGTTTTTTAATATATATAAATATATATATATAGTTAGCCAGTAAGCGTTTCTTGTCTCCTGGCTAAAAAAATAATTTGTTTCTTTAGAGTTCATTTTCTCCTTCTTTTTTAGGAAGACATCAAAACTCCTTATTCCAGACGCAAGAAAACATGGATTTGGGATCCCTCAAGTATGTTCTAAACTGTCTCTTCGTTTTTATTTCTTCTTCTTCTTCTGTTTGGCGTTATATTTTTTAATTTTCCTTTTTGGTCTTGGATTATTGGGAGATGCTAATGCGTGATCTCCATGAAACCCCAGGCCCCTGTGGGCGCTGAGAACGAACTCAGTGTCCTGTATTGCCAAGGAAAGACCAATCCTAATTTGCTGCTGAAGTGTTGCTTTTTCAATCTATTTTAAATCTTATTTTTATGAATAAAAAATATATTGCCAGATTTGGTGAGCATTAAGAGAGCCACCGAAAAAAAGTTTTACAAGGTTCAACAGAAAACTTGTAACAAGTGACAAAAGCTTCCCTTAGAAATATCTTCGTTTTCATAACTAGGGGAAGCTGACCCTGTTTCTTTAGGCTTAACTTACTCTGTTTTCTTATAGAAGTTTTTATTCGTAATAAAACAAAAAGAACTAATCAGGAAACGAAATGGAAGTTAATATAGACCTACGTTTACACCTATCCAAAGAGTCACAAAATAGAGCCTATCTTGGAAAAACGGCATGTTATTAATAGACCTGTATAAGGAAAACTCTACCAAAAGAGAGAAAAAAAGAAAAAAAGATGTTAAAATAGAAGAAGAAACATCAAATACCCGTAAACACAAATAATTTCTTCTTGTTATCTCCTCCAGGATAAGCGAAAAAAAAAGAAAAAAAAAGTAAAATTAATTATATAATAGATAAGTAAACTTGATTAGTTCCTTTCAGTACTAAGCTTAATACTAAGCTTAGTATAATACTAAGCTTTTGACTTAATTTGAATATGATTTATGCTGAGTTTTGGGGTTTGTATATATAAAAAATTCTATCCTTTTCCTTGTTTCACTCACATTAATATCAAAAAGCAGAATTGTAGATTTTTGAGAAATGAGGCCGTAAATTCAATGAAGGTCATGGCTATGGCGTATCTTACATATTGCATGCCCTACAGTGAATTGAGCTCTGCACATGGTTGCCATCTGGTAAAAAAAAACAGAGGGTTTTAGTGATTTTTTTTGGTGGATTTGGTGATTTCCTTCAATTATCTAGTGATTTATGTGGTGATTTAGTGTTTCTTAGGCAATATAAAAAATCAATAGAAATGGTTATAAATCACTAGCGGTGGCAAACCTGACTACGCCTGAAACATTGCAACTGTAAAAAAGAGTGTTTTATCGGGGTGGGGGGGGGGTGGGGGTGTCCAATGTGACGAGGGTGCCAATAATTGACCAAATTGACAATTCTTTTTTTTAAGAGTGAAAAACAGAAGAAAAAAAGGAATGAGGGTGCCGAAAAAGTCTTGGGGGACAAGGTCCCCCCTAGCCCCCTTGGATGTGCCACTGGTTCTGGAACTCCGAGCACAGATGATTAGCCAAGTGACTCTGAATTTAAAGAACAACTTAGAGCCTATCACACAATATGATCCAGCAAAGCCATCAAGATCCCTAATACCTGGCAAGGTTAAAACGCCTGACTCCCGTCACAAAAGCAGGTAGTAAGCTAAGGCAGAAGGACGTTGGATTATACCAATTTTTGGCAAAAGTAAGCAGCTTACGTCTTACTGCACATTCAGAAGGACATTGGATTAGACCCATTCTAGGTCAACGTAAGCTGCTTGTTTCTTGCTGCACATTTAGGACAATTCTAGGCCAGAGTAAGCTGCTTGCTTCTTGCTGGATATTCAGAAGGACATTGGATGAGACAAATTCTAGGCCAAAGTAAGCTACTCGGTTCTTACTCCGCTTTAGAACGACATTGGATCAGACGAATTCTAAGCCAAAGTAAGCTACTTACCTCCTACTGAACATTCAGAAGGACATCAGGCCAGATTAAGTTGTTTATTTCTTACTAGAAATTCAAAAGGAAATTGGATTAGACAGATTCTATGCCAAACTAAGCTGCTACTTCTTACTGCACATTTGGAAGGACATAGAATTAGACAAATTCTTGGCCAAAGTTAGCTGCTTACTTCTTACTGAACGTTCAGAAGGACATTGGATTAGACCCATTCTAGGTCAACGTAAGCCTTTTGTTTCTTGCTGCACATTTAGAAGGACAATTCTAGGCCAGAGTAAGCTGCTTGCTTCTTGCTGGATATTCAGAAGGACATTGGATGAGACAAATTCTAGGCCAAAGTAAGCTACTCGGTTCTTACTCCGCTTTAGAACGACATTCGATCAGACGAATTCTAAGCCAAAGTAAGCTACTTACTTCCTACTGAACATTCAGAAGGACATCAGGCCAGATTAAGTTGTTTATTTCTTACTAGACATTCAAAAGGAAATTGGATTAGACAGATTCTATGCCAAACTAAGCTGCTACTTCTTACTGCACATTTGGAAGGACATAGAATTAGACAAATTCTTGGCCAAAGTTAGCTGCTTACTTCTTACTGAACGTTCAGAAGGACATTGGATTAGACCCATTCTAGGTCAACGTAAGCCTTTTGTTTCTTGCTGCACATTTAGAAGGACAATTCTAGGCCAGAGTAAGCTTCTTGCTTCTTACTGGATATTCACAAGGACATTGGATTAGGCAAATTGTGGCCAAAGTAAGCTACTTGGTTATTACTCCACATTAGAACGACATTGGATCAGACGAATTCTATGCCAAAGTAAGCTACTTACTTCTTACTGAACATTCAGAAGGAGATTGGATTAGACTCATTCTAGGCCAGATTAAGTTGTTTATTTCTTGCTAAACATTCAAAAGGAAATTGGATTAGACAGATTCTATGCCAAACTAAGCTGCTACTTCTTACTGCACATTGGAAGGACATAGAATTAGACAAATTCTTGGCCAAAGTTAGCTGGTTACTTCTTATTGAACATTCAGAAGAACATTGAATTAGACCAATTCTAGGCTAAAGTAAGCTGCTTACTTCTTGCCTACTTGCTTACTTCTGCAGACTCAGAAATGCATTGGAGTAGACGAATTCTAGGCTAAAGTATGCTGATTACCTCTTAATTTTTCTTTTAGTTGTGTCTCTATTTAAATGACTTGTAGAAAAATCTAATTTTCATGCTTAAAACAAAAAGCTGGAATAGAACCACTTGAATAGAAAACCATTGAAAAAAAAAATGATGAATTGTAATGTGCTTTCTCAGTAACAAAATCTTATTTTAATTTTTTTTCTCTTTTCCAAGAAAAAAAAAATTTCGAACTTCAGTTGTGAGGAATTTTTTAAAATATTTACTTTTCTATGGGTTTAGCTGCATGATCCAAAGTTGAACATGGTCAACGTACGTATAAGTTGACGTACGTAGTATAAGTGCAAAGTCTACAGGAAAAGATACGCTATTTTATGCACCAGGGCAGTAGCTTAATTTCGTCAATGTCCTGGAGGAGGGGGGGGGAGTTGGAAAAATTCTCCAGAATCAAGCGAAAATGACCGTAAAGACTTAAAAAAGCGATTTGGTGCCATAAAGGTACTATTTGGTACTATAAAAGTACTTTATAGTACTATAAAGGTAAATATGTACTTAAAAAGACATATATGTATCTGTTGATGCTTGAATTATGTAGGTTTATCTTAGTTTTGAGAATATTCTGGATCTCATGCGAGGGGGAAAACTAAAGGTTGGGGGAGGGAGCAAACCGAGGTCTGATGGGGGCAGTTTCCCTGCCCCATAGCAATTACGCCATTGCACCAGGAGCGCCCTGCGCAAGGGTGAATATGGTGAGTCCAGACACGATCGTCTACGAAAAAGGGGTTAATTTAGGGTGCTTAAGATGTTACGTAAGAACCTTTTGACTTTCCTGCTTTAGTTGCCTATATATGAGTAAAGAAAGAAAAAAAAACGCTTCACATGACCTTAGTGACAAGTAAGGATATGGCAATTTGACATACGGACATATATTTGAAATCTGGACGCAAGTTCTCTTTCCTAAAGCCTTCCAACTCCCTGGATCTTGTTTTTACATCTGAATTGGATAGTGCTTGTAAAGAAACAAGACAAAGAAAAGCTTCAAGTCGAGGCTAGGTGCTTTACAAGTGTTTTCTAGAACAGACAGTTTTTTTTTTCTAAAAGAAACTGATTTTGCCTCTAGAGTCTACCTAGCAGCATAGTTTCTACGAATCTGTTCCTAAAATTGTCATTCTGTTGCAATTGCTGTTAACTGTCGGGGTAAATATGGGCTGATGCAAGGAATTTTTCTCGAAGATGAAACTTCTAAAAACAAATCTATGATTAACTATAAGCCATCGTTGACTTTCAAACCTTGCTTACTGTTCATAGAGCACAAACTGACCAATGGGGGAGTGTAAAAAAAGTTTGCCTTTCTCATAGCTCGAAAAGTTAACTTCTAACTAATTGGAAGGCAATTCGACTTTAAATTACGAATTTCACCAATATCAAGTGAAAGTCAAGCAGCATCAAGGAATCTACTACTCTTACTACTACTACTAACAACTAACTGCATCACTAAGCCGCCTGAGACCAAAACAGCTACGTACGCTCTTCCTCCGCCCTAATCTATTCAAAACCTCCATCTTTCCACCCTCTCAGGAAGTTTTTCCTCTTAAATCTTTCCTTACGACATCTTACCACCCCATTTGGGGACGATCTTCTTTTCTTTTGGTTCTAGACCGGTGTCTAACAAGGACAATATTTTGCAACCTGTCATCCTTCAAACGCAGAGTATGTCCCATTCATCTCAACCTTTCTCTTATTATATTCATAGGAAGTGGGATTATACCATGTGTTTCATACAGCTTGCTGTTTTAGATACGGTTATTCAGTCGGGCGCCCAAAAGAATCCATAGGCAATTTCTGTGATAAACATCCAGCAAGTCCTCCGTCGTTTGTTTTGGAGCGCTTACGCTTCAAATGTTCAGAATCATGCTTTGCCAATATCATCATTGTAGCTTCCAATATTCTAATCTTGGTTCGCAGACTTATCTTCGTAGTTTTCCAAACCTTTTTCAACTGTGTAAAAACACCATGGGTCTTGGCTATTCTATTTTTAACATCTTCATGGCACTGACCATCTTTACTAATAATGCTACCAGTGAAGCTGTCCAGTGAAGCTGCCGACTAGATCGGTCTTCTCGTTACCCAACATCACTTCTTCAGCTTCACTTATTCCTAGTCTTAACGACTTAGTTTTCTGAACATTAATTTGTAAACCTGTTCTTGAACCATAAACTCACTAAACCTCTACTAATTCATTCTTTGCTAACATTTTCATCTAAGATGCTTAAATCATAAGCATCTCCCAATGCTTTTGCGGTGCTCCTTAGGACAGAGTCCATCAAAATGATCCATGTCATCAAGAAATTGGTTGACGATTTTTAAATTTGACGATTATAAAATTTGACGATTTTAGAATAATAGAGCTTTGTGCTGTTTTAATGAGGATCCTGTTCGTAAATTAGTTTTTAATTAGTGATAATTTTGAAAGCTTTTTAGTATTCGACGTGAAAATGGTGAAGAGAAAATACCTCCCCCCCAAATTAAACTGCGTTTCGATCTATTGGTAAATTGATTTTTGCCAAAAAAATCCTCTTCCAGATCCCCCAGTTTGACCATATCCTTTACGAGCCTAAGGCTAATTCAATTATCCTTTTAGGTGATCTATGTCAGGTATTGAAGTGCCGTAAGTCCGAAAGATGTCTGCTAGAAGATGAGCTGACTGCAGCCTGTGTCGATAGCTCAGAGATTAAGGAAAATGGGTATAATTTCCTTTTTCCTTCCTTTTTTTCCTTTTCTTGCTTCCTTTTTTCTTCCTTTTTTGGGAAAATTTTCTTCCTTTTTTGCTTTCACCTCAAATACAGGTGTTGAAAAGCAATAGGTAACTTCGCTTGTTCAACTCGTCAGCACAATGTCTAATTGACAAAAAGAAAACGAAAAAAGGTGTCAAGAAAAATAATTAATTTAAAATAATTATTATTTAATTTTCAAAATTTTGATTAATTTAAAAATGGAAATTTTGAAACATATTCGGAAAAAGAGGGACAGGCATTTTTTGACAGAGAGCCTTGCGTAATATCTTTGCTAAGATTCAACCCCCTGTACAATATATAGTCTGGAAAAGCTCGAAGTTGGAACGATTCTTGAGCAAGTTCTTTTACCAAATCTTTTTAAGCTTCATTCAATGCTTATGCGCAGGTTCAACCTTAAGATTTTCAAATTTAATTTTTAGATCAGGAATTTATCTTTTTTGCATAGTTCCAATTTTTTGGTAGGAAAAGGACCAATTAACAAGGAGGATAACCAATTATAGTTTTTCTCAAGTATTAGAGGTAGGAGATCATTGGTTGAAATTTACTTATTAAAAATCAGGCAGTTCTTACCAAAATATCCTTATTTAGTACCTAGTAAAAGGAAATAAATTTTGTCTAGTTTTTAAATACCATACATAGCAACTGTCCAAAACATTTTCCTTACATACCAAACATTGCAGAAAAATTCCTGGATTTGGCCCTAAGCATAAAGCAAGCAAGCCTTAGGCTAGCAAGTCATTAGCTATAATAAGCTAGAGCTAAGGACCAAGGATGTCCTTCAGAGTTCCAAAATGTACCTCCGCCTGAAAACCTCTGCCCCTGCTTCTGCCTAGATAAAAAGACGTGAATCAACCATGGAGTTAAGATTACAACCAATTTGGCACACTTTCTTGGTACCAAAAGAGCAAATTTTGCGAGCAGCATATAATTGAATATGTTGTCATATGCTTTCCGGGCATCCAAAAGAATTACGGCTGATGTTTTATTCCTTCGAATGAACAAAAAACTTCCTTTCTAAAAATGTACATAGTCATCTTTGTAATTTGGCTCATCGTTTTTTTTTTGCTAATTTTGACTGCTTAAGATTTGTAAGTTTTTGAATGTAACTTTGAATGGGTGCCTTCGCAACGTAATTTTGCTTAAATTGACGTTATGCCCAGACCAAATTAAGTTATGCCCAGACCAAATTAACCTCGGAAATGTAGATTTTATTGTTTTTTGTTTGTTTTTTATTATAGCCTTCGTGGCTCCAATAAAGCTGTTTAATTGCAAAAGCATGGGAATCAAAATAGTATTTTGGTGTCGTTAAGCCCTGGTTTGACACAACAATAATTATCTCAGACGCTTCCCAAATGAAGAAAATTTGCTATAATCGATTAATTGATTCATACTTCCATCTAACCTGCTCCCGTATTCAGAGAAAACACTTTAGGAGAACCGCGTAGCTCTTAAAGCACTTATTATATGGATTTTGTTCACTCCGCAAACTTATCTCCTCTTTTCACATGAAAAATATCCAAGAGAAATTCCCAAGAGAACTAAAGCTCTCTTTAAGTAATTTCTATTTCAGAATATTTTCCGCCCAATTTCTGGACTTATTAACTCGGATGTTGTTGTTTTTTTGTTGGAGAAAGACATATGTTGTCCAAAACAAGAATCATACCTAATAGTATGAGTAATATACCTAATAGTATATACCTAATAGTATCATACCTAATTAGGTATCATCATACCTAAGTATGATGAAAATATAATACTTTAGTAACAAAATTCTGGAAATTACAGAAGAAAATTATAGAAAGAAGGTTATCCAGAATGTAATATATTAAATACCTAACCTTACCTAACTTACCCTAATCACCTCTATATATTAAATATTTAATTAAAATATACTAGCATCGTCGTTTTTATGGCACTGGGTATTAACCAAGTGACATATAGCAATCGCAAATTCTGTCGGTCTGTCGGTCCCGGTTTTGCTACTTTAGGCACTCCCAGGTAAGCTAGGACGATGAAATTTGGCAGGCGTATCAGGGACCGGACCAGATTGAATTAGAAATAGTCGTTTTCCCTATTTGACGATCTGGGGGGGGGGAATGGGGGACCCGTTAATTCGGACAAAATAGAAAAATTGAAGTATTTTTAACTTACGAACGGTTGATCAGATCTTAATGAAATTTGATGTTGGGAAGGATATCGTGTCTCAGAGCTGTTATTTTAAATCCCGACTGGATCTGGTGATATTGGGGGGGAGTTGGGAGGGGGAAACCTAAAATCTTGGAAAACACTTAGAGTGGAAACACTTAGTTAATTCTGAAAAATTAGAAAAATGAGGTATTTTTAACTTACGAACGGGTGATTGGATCTCAATGAAATTTGATATTTAGAAGGATATCGTGTCTCAAAGCTCTTATTTTAAGTCCCAACAAGATCTGGTGACATTGGGGTAAGTTTTGCATGGGGGAACCTAAAATGATGGAAAACGCTTAGATTGGAGGAATCGGGATGAAACTTGGTGGGTAAAATAAGCAGAAGTCTTAGATACGTGATTTACATAATTAGAACGGATCCGCTCTATTGGGGGGGGGGGGGTTATTCTGAAAAATTAGAAAAAAATGACGTATTTTTAACTTACGAAGGAGTGATCGGATCTTCATGAAACTTCATATTTAGAAGGACCTCGTAACTCAGATATCTTATTTTAAATCTCAACCGGATCCAGCGTAATTTGGGGGGGGGGGCAGTTGGGGGGAAACCGGAAATCTTAGAAAATACTTAAAGCGGTGAGATCAGGATGAAACTGGATGGGAAGAATAAAACCTGTCTAAGATGTGTGACTGACATAACCGGACCGGATCTGCTCTCTTTGGTTGGAGTTGGGGGGGGGGGAATTTGGAAAATTGATGTATTTGTAACTTACGAAAGGATGACCAGATCTTAATGAAATTTGATATTTAGAAGGATCTTGTGCTTTAAAGCTCTAATTTTAAATTTTGACCAGATCCTGTGACATTGGGGGGATTGGAGGGGGAAACCAGAATTCTTGGAAAATGTGAAAATTGGGGTATTTTTATCTTACGAATAGATGTTCGGATCTTAATGAAATTTGATAATTAGAAGGAATTCATGTCTCAGAGCTCTTATTTCAAATCCCGACCAGATCTTTTGACATTGGGGGGTGTTGGAGGGGTAAATCTATGAAAACACTTTGAGTGGAGGAATCGGGATGAAGCTTGGTGGATAGAATAAGCAAATGTCCTTGATACGTGATTGACGGAACCGTACTGGATTCGCTCTCTTTGGGGAAGTTGGGGGAAGGGGTTCAGTTATTTGGCGAGTTTGGTGCTTCTGGACGTGCAAGGACGATGAAAATTGGTAGGCGTGTCAGGGAGCTGCACAAATTGACTTGATAAAGTCGTTTTCCCAGATTCAACCATCTGGGGGGGCTAAAGGGAGAGGAGAAATTAGAAAAAAATAGGTATTTATAACATACGAGTGGGTGATCGGATCTTAATGAATTTTGATATTTAGAAGGACATCGTGACTCATAGCTTTTATTTTATATCCTGACCGGCATTAAGCATCTTATTTTCCTTTTAAATCAGTCTATTGATTCATAGAATTTTGTTAGAGCTTATACCATATGATCTCTTGTCTCTTAGCTCTTTTTGCCTCGTCACAAGTGCTATATGAGCTCTTAGCTCTTGTTCTCATCGAGACAATGCTAATCATAACCGATTGCAGAGAGTCAAACCAGTTTACAGAGCAAACTTCTTGAGAGGGGTTGCTTTAATGCATATGTACCCATATTTGTATTATTTTCTTGAGTAAGATGCATTGTATTGTCACTGAGACTATTGATCCTGCTGTATATATTTTCCTATTAAGAGGAGACGCCCTTAGAATACATCATGGCCTTTAAACTGCTTCTTTTTGCTTTTACATTTTGCATAAGTCATTAACTTTTTCATGAGTGGGGAATGTTCCCAAAAGAGGCTCTATAAATATTTGATACCTTTAGAAATTGCCAACCTAGTTCCAAGATTCATTGTCTGGAGGAACATTTTCTGCATCTAAGAGAAATCAGATATCCGAAATCGAATCCCATTATTTAAATTTACTTTGATTTTGAGGGGCTAATCTTCTTTAAAGTAAACGGAGAGGGATAGTTTTAAAGCAAAATTTAAAAGTTTACTTAGAACAGTGACGTGTGAGGGTCGTTGAGATAATGACATAGGTGTACCTGGGTGAAGTGGATGCCATTTACGAGGACTGACAACTGGACTGCCATTTACGAGGACTGACAACCGAAGCGAGTAGAGATGTGTAAGAAAAAGTCCGCAAAGTAAGTTTAAGGGTGCTAATATTTTCTTTTTATTATTTTATTTTCTTCACATACAAAACCAAAAACACATCTTCTCCTAAATGCTGTTGCGTCAAGAAAAACTTTACAGTTTTGTAGACATACGGCAGTAACAAGTAATAATGTATATTCCATTACTAATCACAACATAACCATAATCAACTCAAACTTCAAATCAATCTCTCTCATTTAAAGAAATAACACAGTTTTCAACCCCACTCCCACCCAACAAAGAAAACACACAAAATCCCCAAAAATTGACCTATACCACACTACACAGACCCCTTTCCTGCCCTCTCCCTAAAAAAATGATTAGTTTCCAACAAACCTGAAAAAGGGGCTTTGATTACGATGTACATCAAAAGAATTGTCTTTTTATGGTGATTCTAAATATTTAAATTTTATCAAGTTAGAGTAACTCACCATAAGGTACGATCTTAGGAAATACACATGATTTAGAAAAAAAGCAAAATACCTCTAAGGGGGAGTGATTTTCATGAAAATTCCACCATGAAATTCAGCGTATCAGAAAACCTTATTATAGAGATTTCAAACCCCTGTCTACACAAATGCATTATTCCAAAGCCTGATCAAGGATGCGTGTTTATTTTTTGTTGCGTTTTTTATTTATTTTTATTTTTTCATTGCAGTGGTCCCAGAAAATTTGGAAAAGGCTTGTTTGGATAAAAATTAGAATAGTGCCCTCTTTTGGGGCACATAACAACAAACTTGCCCCAAAAAAAGCCAAGGAGCAATCGACTGAAAATTTTGATTTAATTAATTTTCATTAATTAAATTAAAAATTTTGATTTAATTAAAATTAAATAATTATTATTTAATTTTCAGAATTTTGATTAATCTAAAAATGGAAATTTTGAAACATATTCAGAAAAAGAGAGACATGCATTTTTTGACAGAGAGCCTTGCGTAAGATCTTTGCTAAGATTCAACCCCCTGTACAATATATAGTCTGGAAAAGCTCGAAGTTGGAACGATTCTTGAGCAGTTCTTTTACCAAATCTTTTTTAAGCTTCATTCAATGCTTATGCGCAGGTTCAACCTTAAGATTTTCAAATTTAATTTCTAGATCAGGAATTTCTTTTTTGCATAGTTCCAATTTTTTGGTAGGAAAAGGACCAATTAACAAGGAGGATAACCAATTATAGTTTTTCTCAAGTATTACAGGTAGGAGATCATTGGTTGAAATTTACTTATTAAAAATCAGGCAGTTCTTACCAAAATATCCTTATTTAGTACCTAGTAAAAGGAAATAAATTTTGTCTAGTTTTTAAATACCATACATAGCAACTGTCCAAAACATTTTCCTTACATACCAAACATTGCAGAAAAATTCCTGGATTTGGCCCTAAGCATAAAGCAAGCAAGCCTTAGGCTAGCAAGTCATTAGCTATAGTAAGCTAGAGCTAAGGACCAAGGATGTCCTTCAGAGTTCCAAAATGTACCTCTGCCTGAAAACCTCTGCCCCTGCTTCTGCCTAAATAAAAAGACGTGAATCAACCATGGAGTTAAGATTACAACCAATTTGGCACACTTTCTTGGTACCTAAAGAACAAATTTTGCGAGCAGCATATAATTGAATATGTTGTCATATGCTTTCCGGGCATCCAAAAGAATTACGGCTGATGTTTTATTCCTTCGAATGAACAAAAAACTTCCTTTCTAAAAATGTACATAGTCATCTTTGTAATTTGGCTCATCGTTTTTTTTTTTGCTAATTTTGACTGCTTAAGATTTGTAAGTTTTTGAATGTAACTTTGAATGGGTGCCTTCGCAACGTAATTTTGCTTAAATTGACGTTCCGTTATGCCCAGACCAAATTAACCTCGGAAATGTAGATTTTATTGTTTTTTGTTTGTTTTTTATTATAGCCTTCGTGGCTCCAATACCGCTGTTTAATTGCAAAAGCATGGGAATCAAAATAGTATTTTGGTGTCGTTAAGCCCTGGTTTGACACAACAATAATTATCTCAGACGCTTCCCAAATGAAGAAAATTTGCTATAATCGATTAATTGATTCATACTTCCATCTAACCTGCTCCCGTATTCAGAGAAAACACTTTAGGAGAACCGCGTAGCTCTTAAAGCACTTATTATATGGATTTTGTTCACTCCGCAAACTTATCTCCTCTTTTCACATGAAAAATATCCAAGAGAAATTCCCAAGAGAACTAAAGCTCTCTTTAAGTAATTTCTATTTCAGAATATTTTCCGCCCAATTTCTGGACTTATTAACTCGGATGTTGTTGTTTTATTGTTGGAGAAGGACATATTTTGTCCAAAAGAAGATGACTTCATCTATATTTGCATTGTTCCATGGTTTCCATCTATATTTTCGCTATCTTTTCCATATTTGGGTACTTTTTGGGTACCCTCAGATGTACGGGATACTTGTGTTTTATAGTGACCCCACTCAAGAGGTGAAGTTAGGTTAATCCTAATGAAATATACCTAAGTATGATGAAAATATAATACTTTAGTAACAAAATCCTGGAAATTACAGAAGAAAATTATAGAAAGAAGGTTATCCAGAATGTAATATATTAAATACCTAACCTTACCTAACTTACCCTAACCACCTCTATATATTAAATATTTAATTAAAATATACTAGCATCGTCGTTTTTATGGCACTTGGTATTAACCAAGTGACATATAGCAATCGCAAATTCTGTCGGTCCCGGTTTTGCTACTTTAGGCACTCCCAGGTAAGCTAGGACGATTAATTTTGGCAGGCGTATCAGGGACCGGACCAGATTAAATTAGAAATAGTCGTTTTCCCGATTTGACGATCTGGGGGGGGATGGGGACCCGTTAATTCGGAAAAAATAGAAAAATTGAAGTATTTTTAACTTACGAACGGTTGATCAGATCCTAATGAAATTTGATGTTGGGAAGGATATCGTGTCTCAGAGCTGTTATTTTAAATCCCGACCGGATCTGGTGATATTGGGGGGGGGGGGAATTGGGAGGGGGAAACCTAAAATTTTGGAAAACGCTTAGAGGGGAAACACTTGGTTAATTCTGAAAAATTAGAAAAATGAGGTATTTTTAACTTACGAACGGGTGATCGGATCTCAATGAAATTTGATATTTAGAAGGATATCGTGTCTAAAAGCTCTTATTTTGAGTCCCAACAAGATCTGGTGACATTGGGGTAAGTTTTGGGTGGGGGAACCTAAAATGATGGAAAACGCTTAGATTGGAGGAATCGGGATGAGACTTGGTGGGAAAAATAAGCAGAAGTCTTAGATACGTGATTGACATAATTGGAACGGATCCGCTCTATTGGGGGGGGGGTATTCTGAAAAATTAGAAAAAATGACGAATTTTTAACTTACGAAGGAGTGATCGGATCTTCATGAAACTTCATATTTAGAAGGACCTCATAACTCAGATCTGTTATTTTAAATCTCAACCGGATCCAGCGTAATTTTTTTTTTGGGGGGGGGGCAGTTGGGGGGGGGGAACCGGAAATCTTAGAAAATACTTAAAGCGGTGAGATCAGGATGAAACTGGATGGGAAGAATAAAAACCTGTCTAAGATACGTGACTGACATAACCGGACCGGATCTGCTCTCTTTGGTGGAGTTGGGGGGGGGGATTAGGAAAATTGATGTGTTTGTAACTTACGAAAGGGTGACCAGATCTTAATGAAATTTGATATTTAGAAGGATCCTGTGCTTTAAAGCTCTAATTTTAAATTTTGACCAGATCCTATGACATTGGGGGGATTGGAGGGGGAAACCAGAATTCTTGGAAAATGTGAAAATTGGGGTATTTTTATCTTACGAATAGATGATCGGATCTTAATGAAATTTGATAATTAGAAGGAAATCATATCTCAGAGCTCTTATTTTAAATCCCGACCAGATCTTTCGACATTGGGGGGAGTTGGAGGGGTAAATCTAGGAAAACACTTTGAGTGGAGGAATCGGGATGAAGCTTGGTGGATAGAATAAGCAAATGTCCTTGATACGTGATTGACGGAACCGTACTGGATTTGCTCTCTTTGGGGGAGTTGGGGGGAGGGGTTCAGTTTTTTGGCGAGTTTGGTGCTTCTGGACGTGCAAGGACGATGAAAATTGGTAGGCGTGTCAGGGAGCTGCACAATTGACTTGATAAAGTCGTTTTCCCAGATTTGACCATGTGAGGGGGCTAAAGGGAGAGGAAAAATTAGAAAAAATAGGTATTTATAACATACGAGTGGGTGATCGGATCTTAATGAATTTTGATATTTAGAAGGACATCGTGACTCAGAGCTTTTATTTTATATCCTGACTGGCATTAAGCATCTTATTTTCCTTTTAAATCAGTCTATTGATTCATAGAATTTTGTTAGAGCTCATACCATATGATCTCTTGTCTCTTAGCTCTTTTTGCCTCGTCACAAGTGCCATATGAGCTCTTAGCTCTTGTTCTCATCGAGACAATGCTAATCATAACCGATTGCAGAGAGTCAAACCAGTTTACAGAGCAAACTTCTTGAGAGGGGTTGCTTTAATGCATATGTACCCATATTTGTATTATTTTCTTGAGTAAGATGCATTGTATTGTTACTGAGACTATTGATCCTGCTGTATATATTTTCCTATTAAGAGGAGACGCCCTTAGAATACATCATGGCCTTTAAACTGCTTCTTTTTGCTTTTACATTTTGCATAAATCATTAACTTTTTCATGAGTGGGGAATGTTCCCAAAAGAGGCTCTATAAATATTTGATACCTTTAGAAATTGCCAACCTAGTTCCAAGATTCATTGTCTGGAGGAACATTTTCTGCATCTAAGAGAAATCAGATATCCGAAATCGAATCCCATTATTTAAATTTACTTTGATTTTGAGGGGCTAATCTTCTTTAAAGTAAACGGAGAGGAATAGTTTTAAAGCAAAATTTAAAAGTTTACTTAGAATAGTGACGTGTGAGGGTCGTTGAGATAATGACATAGGTGTACCTGGGTGAAGTGGATGCCATTTACGAGGACTGACAACCGAAGCGAGTAGAGATGTGTAAGAAAAAGCCCGCAAAGTAAATTTAAGGGTGCTAATATTTTCTTTTTATTATTTTATTTTCTTCACATACAAAACCCAAAACACATCTTCTCCTAAATGCTGTTGCGTCAAGAAAAACTTTACAGTTTTGTAGACGTACGGCAGTAACAAGTAATAATGTATATTCCATTACAACTCACAACATAACCATAATCAACTCAAACTTCAAATCAATCTCTCTCATTTAAACAAATAACACAATTTTCAACCCCCCCCCCAACAAAGAAAACACACAAAATCCCCAAAAATTGACCTATACACTACACAGACCCCTTTCCTGCCCTCCCCCATAAAAAAATGATTAGTTTCCAACAAACCTGAAAAAGGAGCTTTGATTACGATGTACATCAAAAGAATTGTCTTTTTATGGTGATTCTAAATATTTAAATTTTATCAAGTTAGAGTAACTCACCATAAGGTACGACCTTATGAAATACACATGATTTAGAAAAAAAGCAAAATACCTCTAAGGGGGAGTGATTTTAATGAAACTTACACCATGAAATTCAGCATATCAGAAAACCTTATTATAGAGATTTCAAACCCCTGTCTACACAAATGCATTATTCCAAAGCCTGATCAAGGATGCGTGTTTATTTTTGTTGCGTTTTTTATTTTTTTTATTTTTTCATGCAGTGGTCCCCAGAAAATTTGGAAAAGGCTTGTTTGGATAAAAATTAGAATAGTGCCCTCCTTTGGGGCACATAACAACAAACTTGCCCCAAAAAAAGCCAAGGAGCAATCGACTGAAAATTTTGAGATAACCAGTCGATTTAAAAGTTTTCAAAAATGCAATATTGAGCTTTCTAGTTTCAGTGACGGTATAGCCCCGCCCCGCGATGACGTATTAGTTCCTAAAGATTCATGTAGTCCATACAAAATTAACACTTAATTTAGTCATTTATTTCAAAGCTTCATTTAGATAGGTTGAACTCATTTGAGGTTTGGTAAATAATATAGAGTGATGTATACTCGTGCATTAGCTATTACGGAGGAGGGCAGGTGGATGTTTGTATAGGTGGGGGAGTGTGTCTGAAGCCTCAAAAAACGCATTTGTATTCCCCAGTTTTTGTAAGACTCCGCAAGTCACCATTTAGACGTAGAAGTAGGTTAAGCGGGAAGTGCATGGAAAAAATTAATTTCTAATCTCTTAACTCCTGGGAATATCTTCGGACTGAGCCTATCCTCAACAAGAGACAAAATCTATGTAATATAAAAGATTGTATTCAAATGTCTGCTGGCACAAAAGGTGCAGAAGTAGGGGAAGCAGATCCCAAGTGCTACCAGGAAATTTGAGACAATGCTACCAGGAGCTTTGTTTTGTCAAGTTAAAATATCTCTCATTTTCTTATTTATATACATTTTTCATGTATTTTGGTTTCCCGGAGTTTATTACCCCCTTGCCTTTATCCTCTTCCTTTGGTGGTATTGCTACATTTTTTTATATCTGGATTTTAAAACCAAAAGAAATGATCACCCCATCGCAACAGATCCCCCTCTTAATCGGTGTTAGAAGAATTACACTTTCAGGGATTATTATGGTTCTCGAAGTATTGCTATATGAACATTAAACTTGAATGTAAAAAATCAGGTTTGAAAGAGGAAGTAATAGCCTCCCTCACATTTAAGAGAGAGTCTTGGATCAAACAGTTCGTAGCAAAGAATTTTCATTTGAGGAGTTTGTGCATTATCACGGAAAAGAATTCGAATTTTTCTGTCAAAGGGGGTATCTTGTGGACAGTTTTGTAAACCTCAAGATTTCGGGACGGACACTGGCCCAGAGATCCCTTCCCTGCATGAGCCTGAACAGATTAAATTTTCCGTATGTTTACTTTATCGATCACCTAAGAAGTGATCACCTTATCGCTCGTTTTTGACGTAACAGATCCCCTCTTAATCAGTGTTAGAAGAATTACACTTTCAGGGATTATTATGGTTCTCGAAGCATTGCTATATGAACATTAAACTTGAATGTAAAAAATCAGGTTTGAAAGAGGAAGTAATAGCCTCCCTCACATTTAAGAGAGAGTCTTGGATCAAACAGTTCGTAGCAAAGAATTTTTATTTGAGGAGCGACCCTTGTCAATAGGAACAAAACCGAAACACTAAAAAATGGAGATTTGATTCAAACATTTGCAGCAACAAAATATATTATTCATGTTGATTGCTAGTATCCAGAATGTATTAAATTTTACATGAGAGAAATATACTAAAAATCAATAGTCGAAATCCGTTTCATTTGTCTTACTATTTCTTTGGTGACTTAATTTTACATATGGAGATGTTCCGAGGGCATTGTCAGAGGGGTTAGAATTTTTTTGGGGATTCAGCCGTTAAAATTTTCCGCTTGAGAAACTTCCCATTGGGGGGACGGAAAGGAGAGTTTCTTAGAAAAAAAATCGCATCGGAGCGATTTCTGGCATGACTTAAAAACTATCAAACATGAAAAAAAAAAAAATTAAATGAATGTATACTGACAAGAATTTGTTAGGTGGAACTGTCCGCAAGAAATTTTTTGGGGGGAATTTGCAGCGAGGATTGAATTCTCCTCAGATAGTTTCCCGCGGGGGGAGGGGGCTAACTTAAGCGTTTGTGTGTGTGTGTGTGTGTTTTTTGGGGGGAGGTAATCCATGGAAAGGGGTTTGGATTTCCCGGTATTATTTTAAAAAAGTTCAGAAATTAAATGTGAGGATGTCCCCCCTCAATACTCGGTTCTTTGTGCTAAAGTTGTACCTTAGTGACTCCTAAAACACAAGAGCCATCTAATTAGAACCAGAATTTTTTTTTAAGAGAACTAAAAACAGCCACATTAAGAGTTGGATTTTGAGGAGGGGGAAGCCTCTCTCATACAAGGAATAATTTATTTTCTTTTTAAGTTTTAAGGTTCCTCCATACTTTCAGTTGAAAGTTTTTTTTTTTCAGATTTAATCATAGGCAGCGCAATAGCACTGCCTAATTAGAGCGATGTGGGTACAGTGTATTATTTATTTATGTTGATTTTGTGTTTTCAGTAAAGCGCTAGTTTTTAGAATTCTACAAAGATAAGGAAATATCACAGGTTAGTATATTTGAGCTGGGTTGTTGATATATCTTGTATACTATGCAAAGAATGTTTTTTTTTGTCTTAGCTTTGCTCTTTACTTTCGGGAAGATTGTTTTCTTTTCATTTTTTTTTAGGTTTTACATTCTTTTACTGGTCTTGCAATCTATTTAGCTATAGTAAGTCATATCCTGGAAACTCCAGCATGTGAAAGCTAGCAAATAAGAAAAGAATCCCTACGAAATAAAAAACTCTGATAAACGATCCACATTCTAAGAAACTTTTTCAATATGGATTATTTGTTCTAGAAACTTTTGAATAGGTTTGACATTTCTTTGGAGAACTTTTAATCTTTCCTTTGTCGTTTATCCTTCTTTAAAATATGGCGTAATAACTAATTAGTCTCAATTTATAGAAGCCGAACTACTATTGTGCTTTTTTCTATAACAGTCTTACGTTTGGCAATTAATAATAATAATAATCAATAAAAGTGGAAAAAATAATCAAAAGACACAACAAAAAAGAGAAATCTTTGACTTACTTACTTTTACTTAAGTCCCATCCGGCCGTGGTGGTCGTCTCGGGGCCTCTCTCCTCACGAGCGAATGTATACTGCTTGTACCATTCTGAGAAGACCAGGGAGGTTTTAGTCGGGGAAGTTCTCCATCCAGCGCTTCGGAGGGCTACCGCGAGGACAAAAACCATGGAGGCGACCTTCGAAGGCAATGATGTTTTTCGGAAAAAAAAATCAAAGACACAAATATCATAAAAAATCATCAGCCCTAACTCAGCTGTTATTCAACTGTGAAAAATCACTAATAGTTTGGGTTGCTTGTCGCGGAAATGAAGAAATGTTTTATGAATGTTTTATAAACACTGAAGTGTGTTCAAGTGTGAAGTGTATTCAGCACTGAAGATGGCATGAAGTATTTAAGAAGTGTTATGAGTGTTATGAACCTTTTATTGCTTAAAACAGTCACTAGAGGGATAGTCTTCGTTCAATTTCCATTTTAATATGAAAACTCAAAGAGGAATGTTACACAGGGGGAGGGGGGGGGGGTATTTTCTGGTAGGAGAATTGTCTGCATGGAAATTTCCTGAGCGATTTTTTGGAATACTTTTAATTTAAAAATGGAATGGTACTTAATACATGGAGGGGATTTTTCAAGGGAATCTTCCCCAAGGGGAATATACCTTGGAGGTGGAGTTATCTGTGGGGAATTTTCCTTGAATTTTATTTCTTTTAAGATCATACCAACGCGCGACCGGTGAGCTAGTATTACAAAAAAATCGATTCAATATAAGAATCCTTTTATTTCTTCAAAGTTTCAGGATGTACCTAAATGAACTTGTACCTTTAATTGAAATGTAGTTTTTGATGAACTATAATTTAGCTTGTTTAGAATTTTCCTAGTTCTGCCGGGTGGCGGTATCTTCTCATTGGTGCTGGTAATTTGTACTTTAAGCTGACTCTATTTTAAAGTGCTAGAGTTTGCTCTCTTATCAGTTTTCAATGCTTTCTTTTCAAGGGCACCCGACCTTGTGACTGAAAGAATCAAACACGTACAGTAACCGCTATTTCCCCATGTAACCAAATTAATACCTCCTTGAAAAATAAAAAGAAAATAATTAAGCCTCTAAAAAAATCTCCTTTTCAGAGGCTGTTTTAGGGGAGGGGCAGAGAGGCACTTGACCTGGCGCAGAAATTTTAAGGGTGCAAAATTTCAAATATCTAATAGTTATAAACGTTTGGTGATTTAAAAACTTAAGTTTTGTTCCTTTTTAGGTATTTTCACTGGTAAAAAAATATGTTCCCCACTCTTGATTGAAAAAAAATTTGGCCCCCTTCCCGCTGATTTTTGCAAATTAATACCACTGAGGTGGGCCCTGTAAATCATATAAAATTAGCCTTTTGACCCTCATAACGCTAGTGAACATTTGCGGTAGTTACTAGATTTGCGGCACAAACTCTATTTTAAAGTGCCGGAGTTTGCTCTCTTATCAGTTTTCAATGCTCTCTTTTCAAGGGCACTCGACCTTGTGACTGAAAGAATCAAATACGTGCAGTAACCGCTATTTCCCCATGTAACCAAATTAATACCTCCTTGAAAAATGAAAAAAAAATTAATTAAGCCTCTAAAAAATATCTCCTTTTCAGAGGCTGTTTTAGGGGAGGGGAAGAGAGGCACTTGACCTGGCGAAGAAATTTTAAGGGTGCACAATTTCAAATGTCTAATAGTTATAAACTTTTGGTAATTTAAAAACTTAAGTTTTGTTCCTTTTTAGGTATTTTCACTGGTAAAAAAATATGTTCCCCACTCTAGATGGGAAAACAATTTGGCCCCCTTCCCGCTGATTTTTGCAAATTAATACCTCTGAGCTGGGCCCTGCAAATCATATAAAATTAGCCTTTTGACCCTCATAACGCTAGTGAACATTTGTGGTAGTTACTAGATTTGCGGCACTAATTCTATTCTAAAGTGCCGGAGTTTGCTCTCTTATCAGTTTTCAATGCTCCCTGTTCAAGGGCACTCAACCTTTTGACTGAAAGAATCAAAAACGTTAAGTAAACGTTATTTAGTAACAGGCCCATAGAAAAACTAAGGTTTATAAGATGAGGTGTTTTATTCAATTTTCTATCTAAAATGTTTTCTTTTTAGGGATGTCATTGTTCCAAAGTCAAAGTCCCCTATTAAGAAAAAACACCACAATTCAAAATTCCTATTGTCGGGTGAGCCTACATGGGCTGAATTGAAGTAAGATTTTCGCTATTTATTCTATAGGCTAAGATGGATTCGTCTCATTTAACCTGATACCAAGCCCATATAATTTAGTCTAACGCCTCAGGTCTTCGCCACATTATCTTTACATTTGTCATGGTAAAATGGCTGGAACATCGTTGAATCCCAGATGGGCTTTGAAGTTAGAGTCGGTTCTCACCTACTATTAAGTTTGATCACCTTAAGCGTTTGGACTTTGAACAGTGTGTGTTGACTGTAGTTGATTTTACCATAGTCAAGCCAACCATAGTTGTGAGTAGGTTATACCATCGAAAGTTTGCGCTACGTGTAGGTACTGGAAGAGTAGGTACTACCTTGACTAGACTACTGTCAAGACAACCATATTTCTGACAAGGTTTTAACATCGGAAGTTTGATTCGTTGTCAGTAAGACAATTGTCAGGCGAAATTTTCAGAGTAACTTAAATAGAGTTTTTTAAAATACTCAAAGACCACTTTTGTCGAGAATTCTAGGTTAAAGCGATTAGAGTAACAGTGGTTACGAAAGACTAAACTTCAAAAAGGTTAAACAGGCCCTAAACTTCAGTGTTTGACTAGACTATAGTTATGTCAACCATAGCTCCGACAAGGTCTGAACATCCAGGAGTTTGACTCGTTATCAGTAAGACACTTTTCAGGCAAAATTTTCAGAGGATCTTAAAAAGAGTCTTTTTAAAATACCCGGAGACCAGTTTTGTCGAGAATTCTAGGTTAAAACCATTAGAGTAGCAGTGATTGCGAAAGATTAAACTTCAAAAGGTTAAACGGACCCTAAACTTCAAAAGGTTAAACAGGCCCTAAACTTCAGTGCTTGACTAGACTACAGTTATGTCAACCACAGCTTTGACAAGGTCCGAAGATCGGAAGTTTGATTCGTTACCAGTAACATACTTTTCAGACAAAATTTTCAGAGGAACCCAAAAAAAGTTCTATAATCCTTAAGTGGAATTTTCGACATCCTTGAGTGACCACGCCCTTGCTCTACTCAGATGAAGGAGATGCCAAAAGTCAACTGTATTTCGAGGGTAAAACGATTAAAGTAGGTCTGACTACGAAGGGTTAAACGCTGGAAGTTGACTGTAGTTCAACTATAGTCACCCCCTACAAGCTTGCTTTGGGGAAAATAAATGTTCCTTTTCGTTGCTTAATTTGTTTTTGTTTGATTCCTTTGTTTTTGTATTCGTATTGATGAATTAGATTCCTTTGTTTTGTATTGACTGAGCGACTGAAATTTATAGATTGATTCATCATGCATGACAATGCAACAGAAATGAAAACTTGTTAATGAAATATGCATATTTTCACTTCTATATCTTAGAGATTTTTCCCTAGCAGCGTCTGATACTGAATAATTGTGCCCATTCTTCTTGGGAATTTTTCCCCCTCTGTGTGTAAGCATGGAAATATAATTAAAATAATAATACAGTTGACTATACTCAATACTAATGAAAATTTTAAAATGAGATAAATAAATTATCACATATATATATTGGAGTTTTTTCCCTAGTGGCGTCTGAAACTAAATAAATATCCCCATTCTTCTTAGGGACGTTTCTTTTCCCCTGTCTGTAATCATGGACATAAATGTAGAGTAATAATTCGGTCGATTGCTTTCTTTCCCGAGGCTTGATGATTAAAAAATTGATCATCAAGCAAGGATAGATAATGAATTTATTTTTCCTTTCAGTTCTATAATTTGCGTATATATGGATCAGTTTTAGTTGTCAAATATACGTTTCAGGAGCGCCGTTTTGAGGCGGGGGGAATTGCCTCCTCGATTGCTTCTTGAAACTTTTTCTTTTTCTATTTTCTGTCAACATATCGAAAGAAACAAAAAAAAATATAATATATATAATTTAAATATATAACTATAAATATGTATATGAATATATAAATAAATATAAATAAATATAAGAATAAAAATATTTTGTTTTGCATCTTCTAAAAAATTCCAAAAGCTCTCTCTCTTCTACGTTTCTGGAAATTTGTACCACGGTTCTTTTTTTCCTTTTTTTTCGGAAATACGTGTGAAACTACCGTCTTTTGGCTTGTTTCTGATCCGAGTTAAACTTTACTTGTGTCGCCAGATTTGCTCTCACTCCATGAAAAGAGTATCTTTATGTTGCCAAATATTCGGTTTGTTTCCCGTTTCCCCAGATGACAAAATATTATTTAAAAGTAATGACAACTAAGTTGTGTTCGCGGCACATTCCATACTTGAACAAAATTAGAGCTTTAGGCACGTTCTTTATCCTTCTCCCTTAAATATCAAGATTCTTATGATTTGTTCTAAAATCATTTTAGTTGTTGATAATTTACCTTGTTGCTATGGATTGTTTTTAAGATATGCCGCTTCCTCTAAGAAAAAAAAGTGCGTGACTCTCAGAAAATTTTGAGAATCTCCCTGTCGATGAGACACATCAGCCGAAATTATTGTCGCTTAGTCATTTTCGCATGAAAAAATGTGCCATGTTCTGTCAGAACTCAGAACTTGGGCTAATAATGAGAAATGGTGACTCATAGAATAATCTGTTGGATAATCACCAAAAACCATAATCTGTCATTCATGTTCTTGCTGATTATCAATAATCTGTTGAATATTCAGTAGTGTTAATGAGGGGAAATTTTTATTTCAAGATAAAGTGTGAATTAAGATAAATATGAACAAACCAGAAGGTAAGAACCATAGACCTATTAACTCTGCCTAGGGAAGAGCTGGGTGCCTTTTCTCATTACTAATTTTCAAGTCTTTCACCGTAAAGTAAAGAGCGACATTAGACCAAATATGAGAAAGATAAAGTTAATTAATTTGTTAAGTTTAAGCTACCATAAATCACTATCAATTAATAAATGGAACCCAAAACGAACAGAAACTAGATCTACGGTGCATGGGCAACGTGAGGTGTTGCGGCAACCTTTGTTCGGCTCCGCCGAGTAAAGTGTTGCGAGAGGAACACTTTGGTTTTGTTTCCTCGCTTTGATTAAACGCTGAAGTTGTCAATCTGTAAGGATCTTACAATAAATACTAGGGACACCAAGTCGCAAAAGTTGTAAACCCCTCATTGCAACTAGCAAAAGTTGCAAACCCCTCATCGCTGAAGATGATTGTAGCCTAACAGCCGATCATTACTTACAAGTCCCTTACATGTCTTACCACCGGAACCAAATTGGTATTACCATCAAATACACCGGAAACAAATAGGTACACACCAACTAGCAAAAGTTGCGAACCCCTAATTTCCGAAGATGATTATGGACTAACAGCCAACTGTTGCTTAAAACTCCCCTTTATGTCTTGCAATTGATATCGACCATTTTTGGTTTCAGGGTGTCAACCCCTTTGAACTTTCAAACTGGTATATCTCATGAAGGAATTTTTTTTTACCAAGAAATTGATGCAATATACTTTGATCAGCTCATCAAGAGCTATCGACTGCCGTCGAAAAAATAAATCTGTCTGTCTTAGTTCAAAAGTCGACTTTTTTGCCGTAGGCCAAGTTTCTAACGTCATCACTTAGAAAGGAGCAAAGGATAACCTCTAATTTCCTTAGCAATGAGAGAACTTTTAAAGTTTAAGAGGCACATCTGCTACCATTTCTCTACCGCAATCCCAAGTCCGAAAAACCGGATGATAAACTCAGCTGAAATAACGAACAGAAATGGGTAGAAATAATAGATGGCAGCACTTTCGGTCCCCACTTTTTTGTTTCTGTAAATTTTTCTATTTATCACTCAAAGAAGATATATTGGCTGTGGGGCCGGGTAATCGCATATATTTAACTATTACAGATTTTAGTCCATTTTCAATTTGAAAGTGGTGCCTGCCTGCTTGCGTGCTAGAACGGAGCTTTCCACTCGAAAGCAGAAACATGATTAGATGAAACGAAAGCTTGATTGCATAACTTCTGATAGTCCTCTCTGATATAGGCTATAAAACTCCAAGTAACTTCACACACTATAGGCTCGGGCTCAAGGACAAGCAAAAACCATCCTTTTTTTTGCCCCAGGCAAGAGTTCTACGAAGCTTTCCATAATGCAAAGTCTTATTCATCAATCCGGCATAAGGTCCACACTTTCGGTAAAAACTGTACCACTTTTTGGAATTAGTTAAAATTGGGATGCTAGAAAAAAAACACGACAAAACCAAAGTGTTGCTCTCGCAACACAATTACAATCAAACAGTTCGTGGTAACGAACTGTAGTAAGGAGCGACCCGGCTCAATAGTAACCAAAAGTCTAAAAAATTGAATTTTGATATCAATAGCTACATCAAAAGAATCGCATTTTAATGCTGATTTTAAATATATAAGTTTCATCAAGTTTAATCTTACCCATCATAAGTTACGAGCCTGAGAAAATTTGCCTTATTTAAGAAAATAGGGAGAAACTTCCCCTAAAAATCGTAGGATCTTAACGAAAATGACACCATCAGATTCAGCGTATCAGAGAAACCTACTATAGAAGTTTCAAGCTCCTATCTACAAAAATGTGGAATTTTGCATTTTTTGCCAGAAGACAAATCACGGGTGCGTGTTTATTTGTTTGTTTGTTTTTGTTTTCTTTTCTTTTCCCCAGGGGTCATCGTATCGACCAAAAGGTCCTAGAATGTCGCAAGAGGGCTCATTCTAACGGAAATGAAAAGTTCTAGTGCCCTTTTTAAGTGACCAAAAAAAAGATAGCCATTTTGTTCAGCATAGTCGAAAACCATAAGAACTATGTCTTTGGGGATGACTTACTCCCCCACAATCCCTGGGGGAGGAGCTGCAAGTTACAAACTTTGACCAGTGTTTACATATAGTGATGGTTATTGGGAAGTGTACAGACGTTTTCAGGGGGATTTTATTTTGTTTGGGGGTGGGGCTGAGGAGAGGGGACTATGTTGGAGGATCTTTCCTTGGAGGAATCTGTCATGGGGGAAGAAAAATTCTATGAAAAGGGCGCAGGATTCTCTAGCATTACTATAAGAAAACAATGAAAAATAAACATGAAAACGTTTTTTCAAATGAAAGGAAGAAGTAGCATTGAAACTTAAAACGAACAGAGATAATTACGCATATGAGGGGTTCTAAAAATACTTTAGCATAAAGAGCGAGGTATTTAGGAGGAGATAAATACCTTGCTCTTTATGCTAAAGTATTTTTAGTAATTTCAACTATTTATTCTACGGCCTTTCTGATTCAGGGGTCATTCTTAAAGAATTGGGACAAAACTTACGATTTAGTGTAAAGAGCGAGGTATTAACGAGGGTACAAACTCCCTCGTATACATAATAAAAATATAAGGTTGAGAAAGTTTGTTACGTAAGTTAATTCTTAAGTTACATGTATTTTTTACTAATAAAAACGTTCATTAAAAATTAAAAGTTCTAGTTGCCTTTTTAAGTAACCGAAAAATTGGAGGGCAACTAGGCCTCCTTCTCCACCCCTTATTTCTCAAAATCGTCTGATCAAAACTAAGAGAAAGCCATCTAGCCAAAAAAAGAATTAATATACAAATTTCATTTTAATAATTTATGTGCGGAGAGCCAAAACCAAACATGCATTAATTCAAAAACGTTCAGAAATTAAATAAAAAAAAACTAATTTTTTTAGCTGAAAGTAAGGAGCGACATTAAAACTTAAAACGAACAGAAATTACTCCGTATATGAAATGGGTTGTCCCCTCCGCAATCCCTCGCTCTTTACGCTGAAGTTTGACTCTTTTCCACAATTCTACTTTTTAAAACAATTAAAAGCTTTAGCGTAAAGAGCGAGGGATTGCGGAGGGGACAACCCATTTCATACACGGAGTAATTTCTGTTCGTTTTAAGTTTTAATGTCGCTTTTTAATTTCAGCTAAAAAAATTAGTTTTTTTTTATTTAATTAGCTAAAAAGCGTTCATTAAAGCTCCTTTGTTGATCCTCTTCCATCATAGCAACGCTCCAACCATACGAACGCTCCACCCTCCACGCGATACAAAAGAAGGTGAGAGAGGATTTGGTGAGAATTTCTGCGACATTATATTCCATTATATTTCTTCCATGAGTTTGACATTTTTGCCTACAGGCAGGGCTGTATCCAGGATTTATTTTTTTTTTTTTGGGGGGGGGGTACTGTTGTATGTTGGAGTTTTACCAATAAATATTTACAAAACGCGATAAAAATTTGTTTACATGTATTTTCGTTGTTTTTGGTACGAGTCGAATATAAATTTTGAAGGGGGAGGGGATTCAAATCAGATACCCTCCTCCTAGATACGACCCTACCTGCAGCTGTATGATTTTTTTTTCTTGAGCAGTAATTTTTTTTTCTTAGCTTTTGGTAATGTGACAAGATAAATATACTGAAAAGATAAATATAAAATTTGTAATGTGACAAGATAAATACAAAATTTGAATATGTTTCAAAAATATGAATATGTTTGAACATATATAAGGATATGTTTGTAGTGTTGTAGAATCGTTTTGACTGGGAACAAACGCCATCAATAGTGATACCTCTCATCGATACCGTTGTCTGCTAGGGATGAGGTTGAAAACCAAGTCTTCCGTGAGTCTGACACTTTTGCCTGCAGACAGGGCTGTATCCAGGATTTTTATTTGGGGGGGGGGCTACTGTTGCATGTTGGAGCTTTACCAACAAATATTTACAAAACGCGATAAAATTTTGAAGGGGGAGGGGATTCAAATCAGATACCCTCCTCCTAGATACGACCCTACCTGCATCTGTATGAATTTTCTTTTTTTTTCTTAGCTTTTGGTAATGTGACAAGATAAATATACTGATGTAAAAAAACATCTGTTTTTGAAGTAGCAATACAAGCCCCGGTTACTGAGCCTCCAGTTTTTTTTATGTTTTTTTTTCATAAATGGTTGTAAGTTTTAAACAAAATGAGTACGTTTCACTTTGGCCCCATAATTTTCATCGTCCAAATCCGTTATAAAGTTTGATTATTTTATTTAAAAAAAAATGAGTACGTTTCACTTTGGCCTCATAACTGTCATCGTCCAAATCCGTCATATAGTTTGATTATTTTATAGGGACTGCACTCCTTGCCCTGTCATCAAACCAGACTACATATGTGGCTCAGATAATAATACATACAGCTCACAATGTCGATTAGATTACTACAACTGTATACACGACACTCATATTGCTGTGGCTTGTCATGGATTTTGCCCTTGTAAAGGTAATATTTTGAAAGGTAATTTACGTAGTAATCATTTTACTATTAAAATAACTTGCTTTACTGGGGCATCCTAATTGCATAATTAAAGTTTTATTTATAACATTTTTTTCAATATATAGTTTTTATATAAGAAAGTTTTTATTTATGAGAAAAATATCTATATAATGAGTGTTTCCACCGTTATAATATAACTTGTTTGCTAATATTAGGTACTTTTTCAGTCATTTCTTTGTCGTAAAGCCCCGACGAGATAAAGCATGCCAGACTCACGCACTAATAATGCGTAAACCCTTTAATCAATGCTTTAAATAATGCGTAAACCCTTTAATAAACCCATTAATTAATTAATGCGATTGCTAAATCTCTTGCCACTATTGAGTGGTGCCAATTCTTGAAAATTTCGAAGAAGATTAAATTTATTTTCAAATCTAGGGGAGGGGCCGAGTTTATTCTTTAATAAAAACTCAATAGAAACACCAAAATCAAGTATTTTCAATGAAAATACATCCCAAAAAGGGAATTATAAAAATTTAGGGGATGTAAAAAGTAAGGGGGGCATGTCCCCCCTAAATTGATGCCATTAGATGAGTCAAATTTCAAGTCATAAATGTTACGCGATTCTTTGTTTTGCTTTTTTATGGCACTTGGTATTAACCAAGTGACATATAGCAATCGCAAATTCTGTCGGTCCCGGTTTTGCTACTTTAGGCACTTCCAGGTAAGCTAGGGCGATGAAATTTGGCAGGCGTATCAGGGACTGGACCAGATTAAATTAGAAATAGTCGTTTTCCCGATTTGACCATCTGGGGGGGGGGGGGAGTGGGGGCCGGTTAATTCGGGAAGAATAGAAAAAATGAATTATTTTTAACTTACGAACAGTTGATCAGATCTTAATGAAATTTGATGTTTGGAAGGATATCGTGTCTCAGAGCTATTATTTTAAATCCCGACCGGATCTGGTGACATTTAGGGGAGTTGGGAGGGGAAACCTTAAATCCTTGAAAACACTTAGAGTGAAGGGATCGGGATGAAACTTTGTGGGATAAATAAGCATAAGTCCTAGATACATGATTGACCTAACCGGAACGGATCCGCTTTCTTTGGGGTAGTTGGGGGGGGGATTAATTATGAAAAATTAGAAAAAATGAAGTATTTTTAACTTACGAACGGGTGATCGGATGTCAATGAAATTTGATATTTAAAAGGATATCGTGTCTCAAAGCTCTTATTTTAAATCCCGACCGGATCTGGTGACATTGGGGGGAGTTTGGGAGGGAGAACCTAAAATCTTAGAAAATACTTAAAGAGGAGAGATCAGGATGAAACTGGATGGGAAGAATAAAAACCTGTCTAAGATACGTGACTTACATAACCGGACCGGATCTGCTCTCTTTGTTGGATTTGGGGGGGGGGGGTATTCGGAAAAATGAGGTATTTGTAACTTACGAACGGGTCACAAGATATTAATGAAATTTGATATTTAGAAGGATCTTGTGTTTTAAAGCTCTAATTTTAAATTCCGACCAGATCCTGTGACATTGGGGGGAGTTGGAGGGGGAAACTGGAATTCTTGGAAAACGTGAAAATTGGGGTATTTTTATCTTACGATTAGTTGATCGGATCTTAATGAAACTTGATATGTATAGAAAGATCTTATGTCTCTGACGCTCCATTTTCGACTAGAATTGGATCCGGGGACAGAGGGGGTTGGAGGAGGGAAACAGAAATCTTGGAAAACGCTTAGAGTGGAGAGATCGGGATGAAAGTTGATGGGAAGAATAAGCACAAGTTCTAGATACATGATTGACATAATTGGGATGGATTCGTTCTCTTTGGAGGAGCTGGGGGGTGTTAATTTGGAAAAATTGAGGTATTTTTAACTTAAGAACGGGTGACCGGATCTTAATGAAATTTGATATTTAGAAGGAATTCATGTCTCAGAGCTCTTATTTCAAATCCCGACCAGGACTTTTGACATTGGGGGGAGTTGGAGGGGGAAATCTTGGAAAACGCTTCGAGTGGAGGAATCGGGATGAAGCTTGGTGGATAGAATAAGCAGATGTCCTTGATACGTGATTGACATAACCGTACTGGATTCGCTCTCTTTGGGGGAGTTGGGGGAGGGGTTCAGTGATTTGGCGAGTTAGGTGCTTCTGGACGTGCTAGGACGATGAAAATTGTTAGGCGTGTCAAGGAGCTGCACAAATTGATTTGATAAAGTCGTTTTCCCAAATTCAACCATCTGGGGGGCTAAAGGGAGCGGAAAAATTAGAAAAAATGAGGTATTTAGAACTTACGATTGGGTGATCGAATCTTAATGAATTTTGATATTTAGAAGGACATCGTGACTCAGAGCTCTTGTTTTAAATCCTGACCGGCATTAAGCCTCTGATTTTCCTTTTAAATCAATCTATTGATTCTTAGAATTTTTTAGAGCTCATACCATATGAACTCTTGGCTCTTAGCTCTTCTTGCCTCGTCACAAGTGCCATATGAGCTCTTAGCTCTTGTTTTACATTGAATTCCTTTGTCAAGTCAATTATAGCTTTCAGTTCATTTACTTATTCTGTTAATGCTATGCAACAAGTTGAATATTAAGAGGACGTGGTACCTTATAATCATCTTGTGAGCTTTAGCATTGGGTGACCCGCACAAAACAAAGGGCCATTAGCAAATTCTCCCAGGGGACTGGTTATCGTCGATAGCTATCTAGAAAATATCGTTTGATTGTGGAATTTGATCGGAAAGACAGATAAAATGTTATGTTTTTTTTTCGGCAAGCTTGTCAATCAAAGCGGGTGACATCAGAGGCTCAAAGCGGCCAAGTTGCTCAAATGATAATTTGTCCAATTGTTGATTTTTAGCGCTGAACATCTCTATCTCTGACACGACACGCGTGAAGCTAAACGATTTTTCTAAGATTTCTGGGAAATTTGGTGGCTGTTTTTAGTTTTCTGTAATTTATTCGGGTCTCTTATCCAAGCCCTATAAATTATGCCAAGGCCAGCAAATTAATTCTGAATAGTTTTGCCATAGTAACCGAAAAAGTTATATTGGACGATATATGGTGATCTTTTCAGGGCATCATCCTCTTGCAAGTATTTTCGATAAACACATCTGATTGATTTATGGTCCCCCTAAAAAAACCGATGTCTCTATATTCAGAGGAGTCCAACCTCTGATTTTTGCTGTTATTCAGCAGAAATTCTTCAGGTTTTGTTATATGTTGGAGTTTGGAATTTTCTTTCTTTTCTGGTTATATCCATGTTACCTTACCACACCCCTCTTTCCCACCCCTACGATAAAGTTGTCCAGTAGTACATTAGACAAACAAAAGTTGGAATTAAGTAGCGTAGTTCGGTAATCATTCCAACAGCTAACAATTGCGTATCCGTGAGCTAACTAGAAATTGTTACTAACGCTGTTATGAGATTTCTTTAATAAATTAAATCGTTCTTTTTGAAACTATTGACAATTTAAACCGGCATGTTTCAAAACAATTAACGTTTAACAATTAACGTTTTAAAAACAATTTTTTATAAAATTACAGCAATCCAATTAGTATCAGGGGCTGAGCTTCGCTATGTTTAAAAGATATGTTTTTCAATTTATTTTGCAAAAAAACTTTATTTTCGTTTTATTTTATTCGGCAAACCTTTTTGCATATTTGTACCTACAAATTATTTAATACTATAAACAGACACTCATCTTCAGATAAATTCATTATAACTATTCCAAGCATTTGTGACGTCATTGCCATATATGTTTGTTTTCTAGAATTAGGCCCTAAACGAGTCTTTCCAAAGTCGTGACCTATCTAGATCATTTTATCATACCGGAAGTTGTAAAATAATTTTAGTTTCATTTAATATTACTCATCAAACCTTTTTGGATATTTGTACTAATAAATTATTTTTTACCATCGACAATCAAATTAAATTTTAGTCTGCTTTTTCAAATATTTAGCACAGACGCTCATCTTCTGCAAAATCTATTGTAACTATTCTAAGCAGAGGCACCATTTGGGCCAAATCTTGGGGTGGGCATGAACTCCATTTTGGGCCCCCCCCCCAACTTTCACGTAAGTAAAAATGCGACTTTTGGCAGCACATCGATCGAATATTCTAAGTAAAAACTCATTTTCAGCACCCGTGTGTTGCATGGGTACTGTAACCCTATGTGGAACTCAGCCACACTGACCTCTAAGAATAATTATAACATCAAAGATCATAATCAACAATTTTAAGTGATTAAAAGCTGGCCTTCCTCCGTGAGAAACTTTCTTATTTAAGTAAACAATACGTCGGTGAAAGTAATAGACGTGCAGTAATTTCAAATCAATTGGACAGAATGGATTATGTTGGACATAATGGATTATTATGGCCGGCAAAGGGCCCTTTGTGGTGGAAGCTTGGGCCCCCCTGAAAAATCTGGGGTGGGCATTTGCCCACCCCTGACCCCCCCAAATGGCGCCTCTGATTCTAAGCATTTGTGAAGTCATTCATATGAATTTTTTTCCAAAATTAAGGCCCTATCTTAAGGGCTAACATATAAAATGTTAGCCCTATCTTAGTGTTAGCCCTATCTTAAATGTTAAAGCCCTATCTTAAATGTATCTTAAAATGTTAGCCCTATCTTAAATGTTAGCTCTATTATAATGTTACCTAAGGGCTAACATATAAAATGTTAACCCTATCTTGATCGTTTTTTCATATCGTTTTTGGAAATACCTGGAAGTTTGCAATTCTTCAGAAAAATTATAGTGCTGTTTTCGAGAAATAAATAAATAAATGAATAATACCTTTAATAATACCTTAAATAAAATAAATAAATGAATGTAAGTATATACATACATTTGTTGCTCGTTAAACACGAAAAGATTCTAGTGTGCTCATACTAAGTTTTAGCAAAAAATGGACAAAATCAGTTTCAAAGCCTAGTAGATAGGGTTAACGCCAATAGGTTACCGCATCAACGTAGGTCGTATCTCAGAAATTATGAATACAAATGATACAAATGAATACAGATACATTGATACTTGATACAAATGATACATTTGTGATACATTGATACATTTGTGATACATTTGATACATTTGTGATACATTGATACATTTATGGAAAATGATACAAATGAATACAGAAATTTTGACTGCTAGATACTGTTGTGCATAAAGCAGAATGTCTAGTTTCTACGACAGGGAATCTGTGGCTGCAGATATTTTTTACATTTAGCAAAAGAACTTGACTGATGACCTACAAATATCTACAAATATAGGCTAGCTTTGTAGACTACGTTGAATTTTTAACCAAGTGGTTATGTTTATCATTTCCCGCTCAATTAGTACATTTCTGAAATTTGTTAGATATTAATTTTGTGAGATAGAACTTCCGTTTTCACAAGTTAACGGATAACTTAAATTTGTTTTTAAAACATAATTTTGCTTTGGGAAATTGCTGTTTTGCGAAGAAATTATTTGTCCATTCTTTTTTGGAAACCTTACGTATAATAGCCTATGTTTTTGGGCAAATAATTTGTTTAAGACCCATTTGCATACCATTTGCGTGTTCAATTCAACATATTCTATTTAGTAGGATAGTGGCTTTATATCTATAGGCTAACTGGGTTGTGACGAAAGGCAAATTTTACAAATAGAACGAAAAAATTTGATCTTTCTTTAAAGGAATGAATAAGAAAAAGATTTAAAAAAGGACACGTCAGTGGTATCCATGCAGACTTTTTTTTCTTGCTTTTCAAGGTGGGGGGCTTCAACTTTCCTGCATGGGTTTTGACAATGGCGTTATCCATTATGCAGCTTCCATATCGATTTGACACCACCGTCGAAGGGTTTCAGGCTATGTTTTGAAATTCCCATAAATTTTTTTCGCAATACCGTTTACCATACAGATTACCATTAACCATGAAGATTATCATTTACCATAAATATTACCATTGAGATTACCATCTACCATAAAGATTACCATTTCCCGTCAAGATTACTATTTATCATTAAGATTACCATTTACCATAAATATTACCATTAAGATTGCCATTTACCACTAAGATTATCATTTACAATAAATATTACCATTAAGATTGCCATTTACCATAAAGATTACTGTTTCTCCTCAATATTATTATTTACCATTAAGATTACCATTCACCATCAAGATTACCGTTTACTATTAAAATTACAGTTAAGATTACCATTTACCTTTAAGATTAATTGAAATCATAGTTACCATTCCTAAATTAGGTTTCAGTTGCAATTTTTCTCGTTTGATAAAACAAAATGTGTTTTTAAATTTTTACTTACTATGGGCCGTAATTCGGTCTTTATTTCTGCAACCTAGTAAAGACTTAAAATTCAATTTTTCCATAGAGGAATTATGTATTGTCATTTACTTATTTGTCTGCGGCGCAAGAAAGTGTGTTTTAATTACATGGCAAGTACTTATGGTGGATGGTGAGGGAACGAGTGTCGTGGAGGGAATTTTATAAATTCATTCACTAGAGTTGCTGAACTCGTTTTTTACGAATTTCTGTTTGTTTAGATTAAGAAAAAAAGGAGCTGTTTATACGTAAATGAGGTCGCTGAAGCAAGGATGCTAGGACGGTTTAAAATTTTCTTTAGTTTTAATGGTAGTATTTTAATATAAGTTCCTTTTATATTTTCATTTGTAATATACTGAATACGACCCTTAGACATAAGGTTGAACTCTTCATTTTAAGTTTGGAATTTCACTGTCTTACGGAAAAATTCCCTTTTGCTCTACTTGTTATTTGTTGTTTATGAGCTTTTTTATATTTACAAACCTGTTTTAATGTTATTTTCCAGAGAAAACCAACAAATTTGAAATTGGCCGCAGACAAAATGAGAAGAAGAAGAAGAAGTCATCTTCAATGACCTCATACTCTCCTAGCTTAAAAGAACTGAGTGTGCAACTGATGCGAGTTAATGAAGAACTTGATGAGATATCGAGCAATAGTGTCCTTCAAAAAGATAACAAAAAGAAAGGTATGGTACTGGCACCTACGCAGGTGGGGGGGGGGGGCGCAGACAAAATGAAAAGAAGAAGAAGAAGTCATCTTCAATGACCTCATACTTTCCTAGCTTAAAAGTACTGAGTGTGCAACTGATGCGAGTTAATAAAGAACTTGATGAGATATTGAGCAATAGTGTCCTAAAAAAGATAACAAAAAGAAAGGTAAGGTACTGGCACCTACGCAGATGGGGGGGGGGGGGGGTTCCGGACCTGCCCCCCTTGAAATCTCACGATTTTTTATTATTTTCCCATACTTTTCTGATATTTCTCACAGAATAAGGGATTTGAAGGGTTTGGTCCTCCCCTGAAAAAAATTTCTGAATACGTGCCTGGTAAGGTATTGTATAAGAGTCTTAAAGTACCAAGGACATTGAAAATAAAACCTGTTTGTTTCAATTGGTTTATGGGAAACTTACTCAACTATGTGCATCTTAAAAAAGACCTTCTATGTGAAAAAAGGAAAAAATAGAAAAAAGACCTTATAGGAAGAAAAAAAAAAATAGGAAATGACCATTTTTTATTTTTTAATGAAAAAAAGACCTTCATATGCTGTTAGGCAGTTTCTGGCCGTAGTGGGCGCGAAATAAAAACAAGGAAATTAAAAAAAAATTAAAAAAAGCTGATTTCCATGGCAAATTAACAAAAAATAGGTGAAAAACGTGTGACACAAATGAGCTAAATAAGCTTTAACGGTTTTTTTTGAAGGTAGTTTTCTGAGAACTAGCAGATTTTTGAAGTTTGAATTTTTACTGGACGAATATGTTTACAAATTTAACTAAATAGTTTTGATTATTTATTTTCACGCATCAGCTTGGTAACTTTAAAATAATTTTGTAAACCACATTCACCAGACATCACAAAAAAAAGACAAGAAAATCCAGTATGGGTTTTTTTTTAAGGCAAACAATAATACTGGATGAAAACAAAACGGATATTTCGAAAGAACAACCGCTTCTCTTCTTCAGCGCTACAAGAAAAAGTTAGAAGAAAACACGTTCGCACTGTGTGAACAAATATGTGTGCGAAACAAACCGAATAAAAAAAAACATAACATAAAACAAACCTAGAAACCAGAGAACACGGAGAAACCATAAAAAATAACAAACATAGAATGAAAAATTAGAAGAATTAAAAATTTAAAAGCCAAATTCCTAATTCTAAAATCGTGCCACATCCGTAAAATCTCGCTAAATGTTGTACCGTACTGAAAACATCATAATTTTGAAACAGCTAAACAAAAAATCTTAGAAAATGGTAGTATTCAGGTATGAATAGACTAAGAGACCAGCCCTAGTGATTTATCACTTTTTCTAGTGATTTTTATATTGCCTACCACAGTCTCTAAATCAGCACCTAATTCACTATACTATTAAAAAAATCACTAAATCAACCAAAAAATCAATGTATTTTATTAGATAGAATGTGTGTTAGCTCTCTTAAAAGGAAGTTCAATAGATACACTTCTAAGGAGGAAAAATTGGTAAATGATTGACTAGTGGCCCGTCAGGCCCTAAGGTTTCAGCGGCGGGGTGCCGTAAAAAAGGGGATAAAAAAGAGTATGATATTGTCAAGTCCTAATGGAAGATCAGTTAAATGCATTGGTAAGTCTGATAAAATATCGATGAGATAAATGAAAACATCCTTCAAAAGATAAAAAAAAAGTTAAAACTAAACACTAGCAAGTCTTTAAAAAATGAGGTAAAAAATGGTAAATCTGGCGAAATATCGATGAGATAAATGAAGTGCTTAACGAGATGTTGTCTTAAAAAGAGATACAACAAAATATTTTTAAGTTTTAAAAGAAATAAATTAAAATATTTATCCTTAAAATTCTTTAAAATAAAGTTCAAATGTCGTTAAGACTGAAAAAATAAAATAAAATATTTAGCCTTAAAAGTCTTTAAAATAAAGTTTACATATTAGTAAAACTGAAAAAAAAGGTAAAATATTCGGCCTTAAAAATCTTTAAAATAAAGTTTTAAAAGTTGATAAGACTTAGAAAAAGTAAAACATTAAGCCTGAAAAGTCTTTAAAATAAAATTTAAATATTGGTGAGACTGAAAAAAGGTAAAATATTGAGTTTTGTTGAAAAATGGCAAAGTTGATAATTCTTAAAGCTAAACTTTAAATATTGGCAAGTCTTTTAAAAAAACTAAGCTATTTAAGCCTTAACGAAAGCAATTAAAATATTTGTGTCTTGAAAATAAAATTTAAGTCAAGAAGCTAAAGTTAAAAAATTGAAATATTATGGAGTCTTAAAAAAGTTAAAATAAAGGAAAGAGCGGTAGAATATGTATAATAATAACCTTGATTTTCCTGCCGCCAATAACTACTATCCCGAAATCAACCTCATGACAAATTCTAGCGGTCTCCACAAATTCTACCGTTCTTTCCTTTATCTTAACTTTTTTTTTTAAACTTCATAATATTTCAATTTTTTAACTTTAATTTCTTGACTTAAATTTTGTTTTCAAGACTCACAAATATTTTAACTGTTTTCGTTAAGGTTTAATTACCTTAGTTTTTAAAAAAGACTTGGCGACATTTCATCTTTCCTTTAAAGACATTTTAGCTCAATATTAAAGAGTACAATTAATAATATTATGACTTAAATGGACTGTAAACCTATTTCTTACACCTCCTTACTATTCACTCACAGGTTTATTTCTGGATGTTTTACATTAATGACTCAATAATAGTATAATTAATTAGTAAATTGGCAATTTAATTAGTAATTGACAAAAGAGTAAAATTGATAATACTATAAAAAGGGCATTTGGAAGTTTCACCCCCTCTGGCCTTTTTCAAAAATTGTCAACCATGATTTTCCTCCCGCCAATAATTGCTAACCCCAAATCAACCTCATGACAAATTCTAGCTATCTCCGCATATTCTACCGTTCTTTCCTCTATATTAATTTTTTTTAAGACTTCATAATATTTCATTTTTTAAGAATCACCAATGCTTAGATTTTATTTTCATGACTCGCATATATTTTAACTACTTTTATTAAGGCTTAATTACCTTAGTTTTTAAAAAGATTTGGCGATATTTAAACTTTACTTTAAAGACATTTAAAGCTCAATATTAAAGAGTAAAATTAATAATATTATGACTTTAATGGACTGTAAACCTGTTTCTTACACCTCCTTACAATTACAATCACAGTCAATTACCTTCTTACAATCACAGGCTTATTTCTGATGTTACATTAGTGACTCAATAATAGTATATTAATTAGTAATTCGGCAATTTAATTAGTAATCAACAAGAGAGTAAAATTAATAATACTATAAACAGGGCGTTTGAATAACCGAAAAAACTTCTGTTTGAATAAATAAGTGCCAATTTGAATAAATTTGCCTCCTTGTCTCTTGTGATCCGTCCATTGCTTTTTCTTCGACTGCCTTAGTTATAATATTATCAATTTTAGTTTTCTATTAATTACTAAATAAATTTCCGATTTACTATTATTAGATTATTAATCAAACATCAGAAGTGAACCTGTGAGTGAATAGTAAGGAGGAGCAAGAAACAGGTTTACAATCCATTAACGATATAGTGATATTAATTGTACTTTTATTAATTACTAACTCATTTGCCAATTTACTCATTATTTTACTATTATTAATTTAACATTAGAAGTAAACCTATGAGTGCCTGCAATTACTGTCATTCAGGCATTTGATTTGGTTATAACTTGGAAATTATTTACCCTATGGAAACTTGTTAGAATAGGTCCTCTATTTACTGTACGTTTACTCTACGGAGAATAGGTCCAGCGGAAGTTAGAACTGAAATAAATTTGCGTGTTGATAATGAAACTGAAATTAGGCCTGTGATCTCTTTTTGTAATTAATCTTATCGACAAAGCAAAAAGGATCGATACCTCCGCTACGGAGACTATTGGTCAGCATGCGAAAAAAAATTCATTTTTAGCATTTTAATTTCAGTTTGTCCTTCTGTACACGACGCAGGCTTTTACTTTGTTGTTTTATCAAGTAATAAAAAATAAAGTCAAAAATTTATCCTAAATTGTATTATATGGAGGATTACGTAAAAACGGCCTATGCATTATGTCATAAATATTTTAATTAAGATCTCAAACATAGTTATTTTCCCTCTTAAATAGAGGTGATGCGGCTTTAGATTTCTACTTTAATTACATTTAGTTTAGCTATTTGAATTATTAGATAATTTTAGTCAGTTGGAACCTTGTCTCTGTGGGTTTTTTTATGGTTAATTTGAAGTAGTAGAAGTAGTAGAACAATTTTATTAGAAATAAACATTTCTTAATCAATAGCACAACATAAGCGAAGCTTGTGATGCTATGCTAATTCAAAGAAAATATGGAAATAAGCAAATATGGAGAATGAGACCATATACCGAAATCAACAAAAAAACAAAAAACAAACATAAACAATACATTACCTTGCGTGACCCCAAGACAACAAAAATAACAAACAAAAAAATACGTAAATATTACAAATGAATAACCTATGAAAATTTATTTTAGTTAATCTGTTTCAAAAGTATACCTACCGAGCAACTCCACACGTAAATCAGACTTAAACTGGCCAAGGTTACCAATTTCCTTAATATCTATACTCAGTTTATTCCAAAGTTTTGAAGCTCTGTAAATAAGTGAAAAAGAAGACCTACTTGAAACTAATCGAGGAACCTCAGTATTACCTCGTATCCGAGCAATGTGGTGGTGAACATCAGACCTCTCACAAAATATTCCTGTAAAACAATCAGGAAGGCTTTCACTGTAATACTTATATAAAAATCAACTTATAAAAATCACGTAATCCAGCTGCAGGCATTATATTTAAATCTCTATACACCGACCTCAAAGACTCCTGGTTCCCAACACCACAGAAAACTCGGATAGCATTATTCTGGATCACACGGATTGGACGAACTATCGAAGGGAAAGTACCAAGCCAAATCGACGAGCAATACAAAATGTAAGGGTGAATCAGGGAATAGTATAACAATCGTAGAACATTTGGGGGGAAAATATGTTTTAATTTGCGCATGATACCTAAGTTACGTGACAATATTTTCGAAAGTGACTTCACATGATCTTTAAATGATAGGGTTTCATCAACATTGATTCCGAGTTATTTGGTGAATCTTGTTCGTTTAATAATTCCCCGCTCTAAAATCATTTCCGTAAACCGAGGGTAAAAATTTGGAGATCGAGAGAAAATAACAAGATTTGACTTATCTATATTCAGGTCAAGGTGGTTTATTTTAAGCCATGTACATATCCTGCTCATTGCTGCATTTATTGTTGACAAAAGCAGTTGTTCTGTAGGGGCAACACACACCAAGGTTGTATCATCAGCAAATAAGGGCATAGTAACCTGGGTCTTAATCAGACCGTTGTCTACAAAGTCGTCAATGCCGGGCAGAGCTTTCACAACACGCGGCAGATCATTAATAAAAATTAAAAACAGAGTCGGACCCAGTACGGATCCTTGGGGAACCCCCCAATTAACAACATTTTTACTAGACAAAAATCCTTGTAAATTGACGTACTGTTGTCTATTTTGAAGATAACTGCAAAGCAAACCCAATGTAGCACCCCTTAATCCATAAAATTTACATTTTTTCAATAATATTCGGTGGTCAACAGTGTCAAACTGAATCGAAGATTCAGTTTTTTTTTTGCTAGCAGTCATAATTGAAAAGTAGTAACCTTTTGAAGTTTTTTTTTCTTTGACTTAGGCTCAAACAGTCGAAACGTTCAAAAATTTTATCTGAAAATATATTTTAGTCAGGATTTAAATTATAATAATTCTTCCCATAATGATGAGATAACTTAGAATTCCATCTTTAAAACAGTGCGTTGATCAGTAAAAATAAACCGTTAAGTAAATAAAAAAAGAGAAAAAATTAGCTAGTTTGAAAAGCGGTGGTGGAATTTCTTATGATGAATTTAAAGATCTAGTCACACTTTTTTTTTAGCCTACACAGTTGAAAATCTTCTTGAAGTTATTTGTTTGTTATTTGGTTTGAGACAACAGAAATCAAGAGGTCATTGCAGAAAAATAGGTCCTATATCTTTGAATTCAGCATTCAAAACTACATTGTATAAATTTCTCTAACACAGGATTTTTTTTTCTGAAACATCTAAAGTTGGTAAAAAGTTTAATCCCGCACACATAGTGAAATGATATCTATTTCTTAAAAAAAAAGTCAGTTGGAAAAATGTTGTTGCAATTGTTTATTCTAAATTCAAGAATATAATCACACTTGGCTTAGCATGCACAGTTGAAAAGTTTTTGTGGATTTTTCGTTCGATATTTGGCTTGAAACGATAAAATTCAAAAGATCATTTCCGAAAAATCACGGGTTATTTATGAAGTGTGATACGTGGTGACGTTTGATATATGTGTGATAAGTGTGATGTATGACGGGATGTATATACGGGTTATATATGATGAAGTGTTCTGATATATAATAAAACACCGATATATTTTTGAATTTAACAATCATAGCTACATTGTACAATTTCTTTAATATGTCTTTTTTGAAACATGTAAGAGGTAGAAAAGCTTGTAACCACGCAAAAACTGCGAAATGAAATTTTCTTTGTTTCAATGTAAACCTTCTTATTACAATCGTATTAGGAATAGGTAGGCTAGTCCACTTATCAAAAGAGGTTTTGTTTATCGCCATAATACTAGGATAATAATGCATTATTGCAACAAAAATACAAATTCTATTCCATTTTTGAATTCTGACTTATTTCTATTGTCTCAAATTTGATTGTTTATGTCAAAACTTAAAAACTTTTTTATGTGTCTTTAAAAACGTCAAAGTTTGACCAGTACATGTATCAAAAATCATTTTTTTTGTATATTCAGGATGTTCCAAAGAGGATTTGTCTGTTCTTGGTGACCGTATGATTGACTGGTTTAACGTCGTCATGAGTTCTGCAAAGAAGGAAAGAGCCGCCAAAAGAAATAGAAAGAGTAAAGGTAAAATTTTGCAGTATCTTGCCTGACAAACCTTTAATCTAGCTCTAGTATGGGTCGAATTTTACTTCGACAGTGGGGTTTCTATCCCCCCCCCCCGGAAAAAATGTCTTAATATAAACACATATTCTGTTCATTTTTGTTTCAGATCAAAGTATATGACAGTAAATACGGTGTTTTCTGCTCTATTACTCCCATGTATAATTATTTTATTTCTGTGTTTTAAACACAATATTATTGTGTTTCGTTCAATGCTCGAAGTGGGATAGTCTAGATAATCTCAAAAGTTTGATTTTTATTACAAAATTGAAAGCCACATCATTATATATGGGAAGGATACACTATTTTATTTGATGGAACTACTGATTTGGGGCACAGGAGTAGATATTTAGCTCCAAGTTCGAGTTCTTTTTAGCCGGAATTAACGACGGCCAATGAAAAACCTATACTCGTGTGAGCAAATGTTGGGCTCACTTCTGTTTAAGATGAGTGTCGAAAGTTCGCTCCTTTGACGTGCTTTTGGCCTATCTTTAAACCGGTCCTCTGACATATCTTTAAAATAAATAAATTGTCCCTGCTTATGCGCTGGTAAAATGCACTGTTTTTGCAAATTTTGGTTTAGATGCCGGATTCCGCGTCTAGAAAATGAAAAAAACGTCTGTATAAGTGAATATTAAGTGTTTTTTTTTGTCTCTGGATCAGAGCCGTAAAGCTTGCTTCTTTGGCTAGCAATTTATATCTAAGAATGTATATGAGCAATTTTCAGTTCAATTTATTTCGGATCAGATTTCAAAAGTTCGCTCCTTTGACGTGCTTTTGGCCTATCTTTAAACCGGTCCTCTGACATATCTTTAAAATAAATAACTTGTCCCTGCTTATGCGCTGGTAAAATGCACTGTTTTTGCAAATTTTGGTTTAGATGCCGGATTCCCCGTCTAGAAAATGAAAAAAAACGTCTGTATGAGTGAATATTAAGTTTTTTTTTGTCTCTGGATCAGAGCCGTAAAGCTTGCTTCTTTGGCTGGCAATTTATATCTAAGAATGTATATGAGCAATTTTCAGTTCAATTTATTTCGGATCAGATTTCAAAAGTTCGCTCCTTTGACTGGCATATTATATTTAAAATAAATAACTACTCCCTGTTAATGCACTGGTTAAATGTACCATTTGTACCATATACCACAAAATGTATATATATATATATATATATATATATATATATATATATATATATATATATATATATATATATATATATATATATATATATATATATATATATATATATATATATATCTTTAAAAAAATGCCTAATGTGTTCAGATAGGACATTGAGAAGGATTTCAGAGGGTTTCGCTAAATTAGACAGACCACCGGGATTTTGCGCAGCCTCGTCGCTTGGCTGTTTTCGCCCGACAACTTAACTGTCTTCTGTCATTCCCTGTTGTTATTATTAGAGAGAATAATATGACGATGACGTAGAAATTTTATTTTTATTTTTATTATTATCGAGTGATAGGAGGGTTGCCATTTCGTGTGAACTGTTGGTGAATTGATTTCTATTCCTTATAGATTTATATTTATGTGTTGTTTAGTATGTATATGCAAGGTTTTAACATTATTTATTATTATGTGTATTTCCCCAAATAACGGGCCATTGGGCCATTTGGGGATTGTTTTTTGTTGTTGTTATTTTACGGAAATAAATGGAACTTGAAATTGAGTCGTAGGAGGAGCAAAAACAGAAACTATTGCGTAGACTGCTATCTACCGTTCAGTTTCTTGGAGGGTTGATCTTGCGTAGAAAAGGTGGTAAAATTAGTAATTTTAGCTGCAAAAAATTCGAATTAATAGATCCCGAATAATCTGTACGAATTGGTATATCTTGACATTTAATAGGATCGCTACTGTCTTTTAGCAAAGGGTACATGCTTGTCTAATTTTTTATTTTATATTACTTATTAACAAAAGACTGACACAACCGCATCCCCTCCAAATGTCAGGGCTTGATGCGAAGGAGGGATAATCAAATAAATCCACAAAAAAATACTTTAACCTCAGAAGGGTTAAAAAAATATATATATAATTACGACACCACGTTCCCTGCTACCACTAATTTAATACTCAACACTCAACTCTTTCATTAATACACAGCAATAAAAAATTGAAGGAGTTGTACATATATTGAAGAATCGATTGATTAGAACTTCATTAGATTGTTTCTCGTTTGTCTATTGGGACAAATATTTAACTAGGAAAATAGAACTACCTATTTAGTGTTTGGTTTTGGTCACCCAAATTTGAGTTTAAGACGTAATAGTCCTAGGCAGGCATGTACACAGATGTTTTTTTTTTTGTGGGGGGAAGGATGATAGAGAAAAATCGATAAGCATTGGGCGAATATTTATGTTCAAATGACATTTTAATTGGGGGTAATTAGCTCCTTGAGTTAGGTTTTCTACTAGTCAGAAAAACACCAATACTGCTTTGTTTTTCTTTTTTTTAAGTTTTTTTTTCTTTTTTTTGCAATGTGAATTAACCAACTTGATTAAACTTTCCCGGTGACGCGGAGAGCAAAAGCCGAGTGTATATTACTCCACAACAAACATCTTATGCCAAAACTCATTCTTAGATGTGATATTGTGAGGTATTAGAAATTTTGTTTTAACTGGTCTCAAGAGGAAATAAATGCCGCTTGTAGATTAGCTTGAAAGAGTCCTTCCATTTCTCATCATTAGTTATTTATAATTTTTTCCAAATTATTTTTTCCCAATATAGCCTGCCATATTATAATTATCGAAGAGCTTAATTTGCAATAAAGCATGCACGTGGAAGGTAGGTCGGGAAAGCCTCCCAGTACAAGTCCCAAACAATTCTATTGCGAATGTCCCAAATGAAACGTTACTGTGTTTACCTACAGGGAGTTATGTATATTACTCTTTAAATGCTCTTATTTTTTTAAGACCCAGTAACTTATTTTGTTCTTTAAAATGTTTAAAGCAGGCTATCATTATCATTATTACCCGCCACAAAAAAACTTAAGTGACGGATTATACATAAGAACAGATAGAAGAAAGGATAAGCAATTAAGCTAGACATTTTGGAATCGTCCTAGTTCACACGACCGTATCCAGGGGAAGTGGGTATGGAGTTTTAACTCCGAAATCTCGATATTTTTTCCATATTACTTATATTTTCTATTTAATTTTCTTTTTTTAGTTTCTTCTATGTTGTCCCCCTACCCCAGTAAAATACTATTGTACATACATGCATGATGTAACACACAAAATTGTGTCTCCCTGAGCAATAAAATTATATTATAAATATGTGCCTCGTGTCACGCCATAGTATATTTGGTTCATACCAAAATACGCAGAAAGATATTGCAAGAATAATGTGTATAGACGCTAACTCAAAAAGCTTCTTTTGAATGACTAGAAACTTGATTAAATAAAAAAAAACAAGTTTTTATGGCATTTGGCATTAACCAAGTGCCATATAGCGATCGCAGATTCTGTTGGTCTGTCGGTCAAGGTTTTGCTAGTTTAAGCACTTCCAGATAAGGTAGGACGATGAAATTTGGCAGGTATATCAGGGACCAGACCAGATTAAATTAAAAATAGTCGTTTCCCCGATTCGACCATTTGGGGGGGGGGGGAGTGGGGGCCGGTTAATTCAGAAAAATAGAAAAAATGAGGTATTTTTAACTTACGAAGGGGTGATCGAATATTAATGAAATTTGATGTTTAGAAGGGTATCGCGTCTCATAGTTCATATTTTAAAGCTTGGTGGGAAAAATAAGCATAAGTCCTAGATACGGGATTTACAAAACTGGAACAGATCCGCTCTCTTTGGGGGAATTGGGGGGAAGGGTTAATTCTGAAAAGTCAGAAAAAATAAGGCATTTTTAACTCACGAAGGAGTGATCGGATCTTAATGAAATTTCAATTTAGAAAGACCTCGTAACTCAGATCTCTTATTTTGAATCCTGACCGGATCCGGTGTCATTGGGGGGAGCTGGGGAGGGGGAACCGGAAATCTTGGAAAAGACTTAGAGTGGAGAGATCAGGATGAAACTTGACGGGAAGAATAAGCACAAGTCCAAGATACGTGGTTGACATAACCGGACAAAGATCCACTCTCTTTGGGGGTGTTGGGGGGAGGAGTTAATTCTGAAAAATCAGAAAAAATGAGATATTTGTAACTTACTAATGGTTGATCAGATCCTCATGAAATTTGATATTTAGAAGAATCTTGTGCTTCAGATCTCTTATTCTAAATTCTGACTAGATCCGATGACATTGGGGGGAGTTGGAGGGGAAACTGGAAATCTTGGAAAACGCGAAAATTGAGGTATCTTTATCTTATGAATGGGGGGTCGGATTTTAATGAAACTTGATATATAGAAAGCTTTTATGTCTCAGATGCTCCATTTTTATTTCGAATCGAATCCAGGGACATACGAGTGGGTGATCGGTTCTTAATGAATTTTGATATTTAGAAGGACCTCGTGTCTTGGAGCTCTTAATTTGATAGGGGATTGGAGGAGGGAAACAGAAATCTTGGAAACCGGAAATCTAGGAAAAAGCTTAGAGTGGAGATATCGGGATGAAACTTGATGGGAAGAATAAGCACAAGTTCTAGATACGTGATTGACATAATTGGAACGGATCCCCTCTCTCTGGGGGAGTTGGGGGGGCGTTAATTCGGAAAAATTTGAAAAACTGAGGTACTTGAACTTAAGAACGGGTGAACAGATCTTGATGAAATTTGATATTTAGAAGGAGCTCATGTCTCAGAGTTTTTATTTTAAGTCCCGACCAGATCTATTTACATTGGGGGTATTGAACGGGGAAACTGGAAATCTTGGAAGACGCTTAGAGTGGAGAGATCAGTATGAAACTTGTTGGGTAGAATAAGCAAATGTATTAGATACGTGACGATGAAGATCGGTAGGCGTGTCAGGGGCCTGCGCAAATTGACCTGATAAAGTCGTTTTCCCCTTTTCAACCATCTGGAGGGCTGAAGGGAGAGGAAAAATTAGAAAAATGAGATATTTTAACTTATGAGTGGGTGATCGGATCTTAATGAATTTTGATATTTAGAAGGACCTCGTGTCTCAGAGGTCTTATTTTAAATCCCGACCCGCATTAAGCCTCTGATTTTCCTTTTAAATCAATCTATTGATTCTTAGAATTTTGCTAGAGCTCATGCCTTATGAGCTCTTGGCTCTTCCGGGCTCGTCACAAGTACCATATGAGCTCTTAGCTCTTTTTTTACCTGCAAGTAAGGAGCGAAATCAAAACCTAAAACGAACACAAATTGTTCCGTATATGAAAGGGGTTGTCCCCTCCTCAACGCCTGGCTCTTTAAGCTAAAGTTTGACTCTTTCTCACAACTCTTATTTTTAAAACAGTAAATAACTATCATAAAGAGCGAGGTGTTGAGGAGGGGACAACCCCTTTCATATACGGAATAATTTCTGTTCGTTTTAAGTTTTAATGTCGCTCCTTACTTACAGTTAAAAAAAACTTGTTTTTTTTTCATTTTTGAACATTTTTGAATTAATGCATGTTTTGATTTTGGCTCACTGCACATGTTTAATTAAAACGAATTTTGCATATGAATTTTTTTCGGCTCAATAGATTTATCATAGTTTTGATCGGACGATTTTGATAAAAAGAGGGGTGGGGGAGGAGGTCTAGTTGTCCTCAAATTTTTGGCTGCTCAAAAAGGCAGTTAGAACTTTTATTTTTTTTACGAACGTTTTTATTAGTAATAATGCGTAACTAACGTAACGAACTTCTATATTTTTATTAAGTATATGAGAGGGTTCGCCTCCTCGTCAATACCTCGCTCTTTACACTAAAGCTTGAATTTTGTCCCAATTATTTAAGAATGACCCCTGAATCACAAAGGCCGTAGAATAAATCAGGGTTCTCTGATACGCTGAATTTGATGGTGTGATTTTCGTTAAGATTCAATGACTTTTAGGGGGTGTTTTCCCCTGTTTTCTTAAACAAGGCAAATTTTATCAGGCTAGTAACTTTTGATAGGTGAGACTAAACTTGATGAAACTTTTAGGTGAAGGGTGGTTGCTCAGACCCAAGCAGATCTCTTAGGAAAGATTTCCAAGCTTTTTTGGAGGGATGAGGGGGTTTTTAAGGCAAATTAGTAGAGGGGGCTCACCTTCTTGTGCCCTTCGACTTGCATTTAATATATTCCATGCCAGCGCTAAGAGTGCAGTAGGTGGCAGTAGCTTGTCGTTTATTATGAGTGTAAGGTATAATTAGTTAGCATAAGAGATAAAAACTAGAACAGACTGAAATTGCTATAAATGGGAGACTTTCCCCCACTCCATACTTCTCAGCACTTGCGCTTTAATCAAAGCTAAATAGTAGCTTGTATAACCAGCTCTGCATATATTTCTCTTTAGTAGTCCATTGATTTTCAATACATTTATGCATAATTTCAAGGTTATATAAATTTAAACAAGATAAAACTTGAAATTGAGGAATGTCATAATCAACGAGTGTGAAAAATCCGTTTCACACTCTGCAAACAAGTTTTTATAATCCTTGTCAGGATTACAATTATTGTTTCAGTCAACACTATTTTCTTTTATAATAATCTAATTGTCCATTGCTGTTCATAAGAAGAAACATTGCATTTTCACCGTGCTGTTTGGCTTGGAAAAAAATTGTAAGAAAGAAAAGCTGTGCAGTAATGTTGTAGCGAGCGAGCAGCTTTTGGGTTCACACTCCTCCCTCTAAAAAGGTTGTAACAAAGAAAAGCTGTGCAGTAATGTTGTAGCAAGCGAGCAGCCTTTTGGTTCATACTCCTCCCTCTAAAAAAGCTGTAACAAAGAAAAGCTGTGCAGTAATGTTGTAGCGAGCGAGCAGCTTTTGGGTTCACACTCCTCTGTCTAAAAAGGTTTTAACGAAGAAAAGCTATGCATTAATGTTGTAGCAAGCGAGCAGCTTTTGGGTTTACACTCCTCCCTCTAAAAAAGCTGTAACAAAGAAAAGCTGTGCAGTAATGTTGTAGCGAGCGAGCAGCTTTTGGGTTCACACTCCTCCCTCTAAAAAAGCTGTAACAAAGAAAAGCTGTGCAGTAATGTTGTAGCGAGCGAGCAGCTTTTGGGTTCACACTCCTCTCTCTAAAAAGGTTGTAACGAAGAAAAGCTATGCATTAATGTTGTAGCAAGCGAGCAGCTTTAGGGTTTACACTCCTCCCTCTAAAAAAAACTGTAACAAAGAAAAGCTGTGCAGTAATGTTGTAGCAAGCGAGCAGCCTTTTGGTTCACACTCCTCCCTCTAAAAAAGCTGTAACAAAGAAAAGCTGTGCAGTAATGTTGTAGCGAGCGAGCAGCTTTTGGGTTCACACTCCTCCCTCTAAAAAGGTTGTAACGAAGAAAAGCTGTGCATTAATGTTGTAGCAAGTGGACAGCTTATGGGTTTACACTCCTCCCTCTAAAAAAAACTGTAACAAAGAAAAGCTGTGCAGTAATGTTGTAGCAAGCGCGCAGCCTTTGGGTTCACACTCCTCCCTCTAAAAAAGCTGTAACAAAGAAAAGCTGTGCAGTAATGTTGTAGCGAGCGAGCAGCTTTTGGGTTCACACTCCTCCCTCTAAAAAGGTTGTAACGAAGAAAAGCTGTGCATTAATGTTGTAGCAAGCGAGCAGCTTTTGGGTTTACACTCCTCCCTCTAAAAAAACTGTAACAAAGAAAAGCTGTGCAGTAATGTTGTAGCGAGCGAGCAGCCTTTTGGTTCACACTCCTCCCTCTAAAAAAGCTGTAACAAAGAAAAGCTGTGCAGTAATGTTGTAGCGAGTGAGCAGCTTTTGGGTTCACACTCCTCCCTCTAAAAAAGCTGTAACAAAGAAAAGCTGTGCAGTAATGTTGTAGCGAGCGAGCAGCTTTTGGGTTCACACTCCTCCCTCTAAAAAGGTTGTAACAAAGAAAAGCTGTGCAGTAATGTTGTAGCGAGTGAGCAGCTTTTGGGTTCACACCCCTCCCTCTAAAAAAGCTGTAACAAAGAAAAGCTGTGCAGTAATGTTGTAGCGAGCAAGCAGGTTTTGGGTTCACACCCCTCCCTCTAAAAAAGCTGTAACAAAGAAAAGCTGTGCAGTAATGTTGTAGCGAGCGAGCAGCTTTTGGGTTCACACTCCTCCCTCTAAAAAGGTTGTAACGAAGAAAAGCTATGCATTAATGTTGTAGCAAGCGAGCAGCTTTTGGGTTTACACTCCTCCCTCTAAAAAAACTGTAACAAAGAAAAGCTGTGCAGTAATGTTGTAGCAAGCGCGCAGCCTTTGGGTTCACACTCCTCCCTCTAAAAAAGCTGTAACAAAGAAAAGCTGTGCAGTAATGTTGTAGCGAGTGAGCAGCTTTTGGGTTCACACTCCTCCCTCTAAAAAGGTTGTAACAAAGAAAAGCTGTGCAGTAATGTTGTAGCGAGCGAGCAGCTTTTGGGTTCACACTCCTCCCTCTAAAAAGGTTGTAACAAAGAAAAGCTGTGCAGTAATGTTGTAGCGAGTGAGCAGCTTTTCGGTTCACACTTCTCCATCTAAAAAAGCTGTAACAAAGAAACGCAGTGCAGTAATGTTGTAGGGAGCAAGCAGGTTTTGGGTTCATACCCCTCCCTCTAAAAAAGCTGTAACAAAGAAAAGCTGTGCAGTAATGTTGTAGTGAGCAAGCAGGTTTTGGGTTCACACCCCTCCCTCTAAAAAAGTTGTAACAAAGAAAAGCTGTGCAGTAATGTTGTAGGGAGCAAGCAGGTTTTGGGTTCACACCCATCCCTCTAAAAAAGCTGTAACAAAGAAAAGCTGTGCAGTAATGTTGTTGGGAGCAAGCAGGTTTTGGGATCACACCCCTCCCTCTAAAAAAGCTGTGCAGTAATGTTGTAAGGAGCGAGTAGGTTTTGGGTTCACACCCCTCCCTCTAAAAAAGCTGTAACAATGAAACGCAGTGCAGTAATGTTGTAGCGAGCGAGCAGCTTTTAGGTTCACACCCCTCCCTCTAAATTTGAAAAATACTTCGTTAATTGGCTGAAGAAAATTGGTTGGCTGAAGAATCCCTTTGTTACGTGACCTACCCCTTAAAAATTGTTTGAGCTTCTCCCAAAACAGGCTCAAGATTACGGACTTCTTATGTTTTTTTTTAATTCTGGCACAAGGTATAACTGTGTATCACTCATGTCTGAATTTCAAGTAATCAGAATAAAGGCATGGTTTTAAAGAGGGACAGTTTTTTTCCTGTCTTTACTCTGGCTGGTTAAAATTCAGTCTAGGGTTTTACTTCTTGCTACTTAACTTGTAATTAAGCATGCGCAAGAACCCCGCTTTAGTGTATACCAATCATTTATGCTAGATAATTCGTGGAAACAAACCTTTTTTCTGAGAGTGCGCTTATTTATTGACCTTTGAAATATAGTACTGTTTCTATGTGAATTGTATTTAAATATAAAAACAAAGATTCTAATTATTGCTATTTTTCTTGTGATCACTTTGTCAATTAGATTGTGGAATAGACCTTGCCACCCTATCTTCATGTTTTATCACTTTTAGTTAAGATAACCTAAAAATGGAAGGTTTCCACGTGATGTGTTCTAAAATCTCGAGTAGATGTATTTCAAATAGAGATATATTTTGACACTAGGGAGTTAACCTAGAAATTAAAAGGTTTCCACGTGACAAATTGTCATTAAAAAAAAATTAGAAAGTCTCTACGTGATTTATCGCTGGATTTCAATGAATTTATTTTTCAGTTTATTTTCCTTCTAATTGTCCAATAGAAGTTCAGTGGATGCTTGGACATTTGGACTCGAACGGTGACGGTCAATTATCGTTGAAAGAGCTTTATTCACTGGAGCATGATAAATATGAGCCGTGCATTAAACCATTGCTTGACGAATGTGACACTGATAAGTATGCTATAAAAATATAAATGAATTTTAAAAGTGACAAAAGTAGGTATTAGCAACTGTTTGTCGTGTTGGAGGTGATGGTGGCGTAGAAGAGCGGAGTGGGCACATAGTTCACCCCGTTTAGTCACAGTTCATCCCAGTTCATCCTGTTTAGAAAAATACTTTTTCCTTAAGTTAGTTCAAGTAATAATAAAAACAGATGAGATGTTTTGATATAGAATATGAGTTAACAGGTTATCTGGTTTTTCGGTTGTTTTAGACAAGGGGGAAAAGGGGCAGTGATGTCGAAAAGATATGGAAAAAATTCTGCAGGGGGCAAAAATGCAAATGAAGGTGGTACATTTAGGTTTTGGAAGCTAATTCTGGGTGTATTGATACTCTGGCTTAATTTCGAGTTGTCAGCTATAGCAATTTTGCCAGATGGGGAATATTTGATCCATTGGTGCCTTTTTGATGCGGTTGCTCGTTGAATTTTTTCAGTCAGTGTGAGGGGGGTAAAAACAGCTAAATTCTCTGAAAAACCTTGGCAAAAAAGACACTTTAAGAGAAAAATACTTTTTTCTTAAGTTAGTTCAAGTAATAATAAAAACAGATCAGATGTTTTGATATAGAATATGAGTTAACAGGTTATCTGGTTTTTCAGTTGTTTTAGACAACGGGGGAAAGGGGCAGTGATGTCGAAAAAATATGGAAAAAATTCTGCAGGGGGCAAAAGTATTTCCTTGTCGCGTCGGAGGTAATAGTGGCTTAAAATAGAGGGATGGGTATACCGTTCAGTCTGTTTAGTAACAAATGTTTATTATTATCTTGTTACAAGTAATAATAAATAATAATTGTTGATAATGTTGGATTTTAGACAATAAAATATTTTGGGGTAGAATATGAGTGCACAGGCTCTCTGGTTTTCGAGTGGTTTTGGCAGAGGAAGGGTAGTAACCTCGCTAAAATATGAGGAAAAACTCTTGATGTTTCTCTTTTAGAATTTAATCCCTTCATTGGCGTAAATTAAAAAGAAATCCTGGGGGGGGGCAAACTGGTTTTCCAGTTGACAGCCTAACACGAGGTGAACTGACAAAAATCCATAGTAGGTAGATTTACGCCATATTGAATGGTTGAAAACTTCTATTATATGAATAAGGTGTAATTATAACAAATGTAGTAATGAAAATTATGTATGCGTGACGCTTTTGAATTGGACGAAGTGAATTTGAAGTGAAACTCAGGGAGCATGTTTAGGTCTGGAGGAGCCAAAAAAGGGTCCGGAAGAGGAGATTCCTTTCCCCCATAACCAACAGAAATCTACTCCCCTGGATGACACCTTCAACACCTTCAAAAGGCGTTGAATACATCCCAAAAGGGAATTCTGTCTGTGCCCTTGTCTAGGGATGATCAATGATTAGCTACTGCTCTTCTTGACAAATTTAGCTACTCTTGGCTATGATATTTAGTGTATTTAGTAGTAATAGTATTAATTTATTATCCAAAAGAAATAACAGTGACAAAATCAATCGGTAGCACACCAAAAGCGTCGCTTGCTAGGGTGTGTTACTAACAAAAAAGAACGAAAAATAGAAGAGAAAAAAAATAATAAAAACAAGGAACAAAAAAAAAATAACAAGTTAATCTATAATAGGCAGAAGGGTGAAACCGTGTACCGAGAAAAAAAAACTTACATGAATAATTCATACACAATAAAATAAAATAATATCGTCATACAATTGAAAGCAACAATGGTTAACAAGCCCTATTACGACATAACATGCTCTATTATGGGCACTAAATAAAAATAAAAGAATAACGTAGTAAAATAGATAGGTGCAACACTGGGAGGAAGTGAGATCTAATATTATTTCGTTGGGGGGAGTGTGTCAAACGAGAAAAAGTTTTCCTATTGGGAAGTCTCCTATATTTTCTTTGGAGTTGAATGTCCCATCCCCCACTTGTAGTTATGTTTGAGTAGAATATCAAATAACAGGGCTTAATTTCAACCCACACTTTGTTGGCCAATCGTTAGTTCATTTTGGAAGAACTGTTAAATTCTTAGTTTCAATCGAAAAAATAAATGCTGTTTTTAATAGAGAATATATATATCTTTTAGGTGGAATTTTGAGCATTATTTCGCTACCCACGTGTTCTTAGATATGGGTTAGTAGCTTAAGTTGTTTTAGGTGAATTAGCTTACGTCCCTTAAGGTAGTCCTCTTATGAAGCTGATTTTAGGCTTTTAACTTGCTTAGATGCCTGCTTCTGGGCATTGTTGATGAATACTTGCCATGCCGTAAGAACGTTCTTACCATGCCGTAAGAACGTTCTTACCATGCCGGTAAGAACGACCTGCTAGGGACATGACAGAGTCAAGACTGGGTCTTCCTCTTGGCTCCTGATGGTCGATTTTTATCAGGCCAAGGCTCGAATTTGTGCGGGAAACTACATGTTGAATGTAGCTGGGGAATTTAAGCTTTTCGTCTATAATCACTCCAAGGTCTTTTTCTTATTTTTTATTCAATAAATACTCTTAAAGCTACCCTAGCCGAGGGGTTGGCGCGCTGGAATTGCAATTCTCTTTTCTTTGGGGCGAGAGCCTGGGCCATGGTATTGCCAATTCTTTGGCTTGGGGTAGGGTAAGTGGTATGACTATGCATACTTAGTCGGTGTAAGGCTGGGAAGCTTATGGTTAAACAAATTTCCAAGCTATGTCTAAATTCCAGATGCCAGGTCAGGTGAAGGACGCCTCGTCCTCCTGCAAGTAGGAGTAAGTAGATGCTTCCCATATGCTGTGTAAGATGTTTTTTTTTAGGAATGGAAATAATGTATAGAAGACAGCACGGTGACGTTGACCTAATTGTTACTATATGTTCAACTATATGTTACTTGAACTATATGTTACTATTAACAATATGTTAATTGACTTATCGAAGATGTTTAGGCTCCTAAAAAAAAAAAATGATGATGTATACTAGGGCATAAAAAAAATAAACAAGTAAAAAAAAGTCTACCCTAGATCACTTCTTGGAGTGGTTCAGGATTTTGCTATTCTGTAAGTTCTATTGGTGTTGTTTTTAAGTGTTTAAATTGACTGTTAACAAATACAACTATTAACTGTTTGAAAACATAACTGTTCACTGGTAAAAAAAAAAAAAATATTAAAAAAGAAATACTTGCCGAAAATAAAAACGCTTGACTTGCTGATTATTTTACATTCTTCTAGCTGACTCAGGGGCTTCTCAGACGAATTTTTTCACCAGAACTTCGTTGTGAAAACGAACCGTTTGAACCCTTTTTTAAGGAGATGATGTTCTGAGTTCTTTATTTAACAATAAATTTCATAAATAAAAAACTACTTTAACATAATATCCCCCATAAGGCTCCTTGGCCGTGAAAGAACAGGGGAGAAAAAATAACAACACGAAAAAATATAAACAAAACCAAAAAAAAATCCAGTCGCCCACCTTAAATGATGCCCAAAATGACAACCTAGGCAGGGGGTTGCGCATGATTTCACCAACTCAATTAAATATCAATCCAGAGACATCAACTCCAAGGTACACCGGGAAAAACTTATTCACTTGCTAGAAATTTCTGTAACATAATTTTTGAACACACCAAACGAGTGACAGCTTTGTGCAGACTCTGGGAGATCCTGTTGCAAGCTGTGAGATCCTGGGTGAAGTCAGACCTCACTGACGGAGTGTGAAGACTCTGTGAATTGTTTGAAGTGCAGAGATGATAAATCGATTGATCAGAAACAAAAGATATACTATTACATAGTTAACCTCTATTAACAAATGCTGCATCTTACGTATTTTCTTAAGAACTATCTTTACTCTTTGATGTTAAAAAGTGTCCAAATGCATAAAATGCAACATATCTATTTACATTCACGAAGTTTTAGTTTCAATATTATCCTTTATTTCAGAGATATGTTTCTAACTGGAATGGAATGGTGTTCATGCTTTAAGAAAGCAAGGAGGCCGTGTTTAGCTATGAAGAAAAAAATTAGTCCAGGACTCTTGGGTAAATATATTTTACTGTTCTTTAAGGAATAACGGGTCCTGATTCAGAAACATGTGGGGACTGGGTGGGATTTTCTTATGAAGATACAAAAAAAAATTATTTTTCAAAATCTAGGAGAGAGGATTTTTTGTTCTTTCATTTTCTTGATTGTACCAAATATTACTTTTTATATTACCTTTGTCTCCCCCCAAGTCGTCCTTTCGGAGAAATATATATTTTTAAAGCAAAATGAGGGCGACTAAATATTTTTTTTTTTACTATTTCAAACTCCCTTAGGCTTTGGAGGGTTCGGAGGGTATGCAACTAAGCACCCAATCAAGTGTGTATCACAGAACTGCCGCTAGTCTTGTTTAATACACATACATACGCCCAGTAATAGCTAAACAATTAATAAAAACAAAAACCTACACAATTAGTTAGTGTATTTAGTTACCTTTTATGTTATAATCACCACATTAAGTTTCGGCTGTTTTGCAGGTTTTCAGTTTAAGTGTTTGACTTTTCCCATTTTGGAGTGGTTCGAAGTATACGTCGTTTTTGTGTTTAAACTGAATAAACTGAAAATTTATAATTAAAGATTACTAAAAGGAACCCCGTAACTTAAGCATCGAGGTGTCCACTTACCATGTGCCATCGATGGCTCTGGAAGATCTTTGTTTTTTATCCCATCCTAAATATGACTCCCCCCTACTCCCATGCGGACAGGGTGGTTTCTGTTAGTTTTGTTTTAACGTTACTCTTCTATTTCATTGTTAATTTTTTTATATTGTCAATTTTTTTTTGCAGTTTTCTTATAATCGCTCTTTTAGTGATCAGTTACGCTGTAATATTTTTTTTAACATTGTATTCTGTTTTTTTTTGTTTTGTTTTTTTGGGAGGGGGGGGGGGTAGGTTTCCACAACATAATTCGTACGCTATTATAAACACCAGCTATGTATTTTCTTTTTTAAATTTCTGCTTTTGCTCATTTTACAGACTCTAATTATTTAAACAGATTTTAACACATAAAACAATTAATACCCTTAAAGCACATAAAACATAGCACATAACAAATAAAACACATAAAACGTAACGTATAAAACATATAAAACATAAAACACATAAAACATAAGACATAAAACACAAGTTTTCCCGTGACAGGTTATGATGTAATTATTTCTTTGTTGCCAGCCATAAAAGGATCAAAACGAGTTTATATAACATAGGAATTGGTATTTTAAACATAACATATAAAACACATAAAACATAAGACACAATTTTTCCCGTGACAGGTTGTTGTGTAATTATTTCTTTGCTGCTAGCCATAAAAGGATCAAAACGTGTGTATATGACATGGGAATTGGTATTTTGAACACATCATATAAAACACATAAAACATAAAATACTTAAAACATAAGACATAAAACACAATTTTTCTTGTGACAGGTTATGGTGTAATTATTTCTTTCTTGCCAGCCATAAAAGGATCAAAACGAGTTTACGTGACACAGGAATTGGTATTTTAAACATAACATATAAAACACATAAAACATAAAATACTTAAAACATAAGACATAAAATACAATTTTTCTTGTGACAGGTTATGGTGTAATTATTTCTTTCTTGCCATCCATAAAAAGATCAAAACGAGTTTACGTGACACAGGAATTGGTATTTTAAACATAACATATAAAACACATAAAACATAAAATACTTAAAACATAAGACATAAAACACAATTTTTCTTGTGACAGGTTATGGTGTAATTATTTCTTTCTTGCCAGCCATAAAAGGATCAAAACGAGTTTACGTTCACAGGAATTGATATTTTAAACATAACATATAAAACACATAAAACATAAGACATAAGACAAAATTTTTCTCGTGACAGGCTATGTTGTAATTATTTCTTTGTTGCCAGCCATAAAAAAGGATCAAAAGGAGTTTATATGACATAGGAATTGGTATTTTTATCTTGTCTCACTACAAATCTTCCGTCTTCATTATCTTTTACATAAGGTTCAAATGTCTAATTTTGTTATCAGGACAAACAATGATGACTGTCCCCGTTATGTACTAATAAAAAATGAAAGGAACCATATTAGGATTGAGCAAATATCTTTAATTATCAATTCTCTTGCATTCGTAATTACATTTTTGATATGTATACCGTAGCAGTGTTGCTAGATGGGGTGCACTTTTGGTATTATTGTGCTTTTTTTTAAGTGATCATGCATTGAACTCTTTAAATTTTTAGAATCGTGTGTGTGTTTTTTTTTTAATTTAAATTCAGTGTATTTTCGCTCGAAAAATGGTATGTTTGCAACAGTGCAAGAATTGGCGCATCTTTGCTTTTGTGGCTGTGATACCTTATACAGGAATCTGGCAACACTGTACTATAGCGAGAAGCTTCTCCAATGTTCTGAAATTCCTTTCTTATAAGCAGGAATTTCGTTGTTAATTTTGAGTTATTTAATGCAATTCTGTTATTTTGGCTCTTCTCGTTATTAGTTGATGGACAACCATTCATTTGTTGCCTACCGTAAAAGAATCAAAACTAGCTTATATGGCCTAAGAATTGGCATTTTCTACATGATAAATTGGTAATTGGTAATTTTATCCATGGTCAATTGGTAAATTAATTGGTATATTGGTAGTTGGTATTTTTATAAATGGTAAATTAGTAAATTGGTAATTAGTATTTTTATACATTTTGTCTCACAAAAAATCCTCGGTTTTCTATTATCTTCAAATACAATTCAAATATCGTAGTTTTCTTATCAGAGCAAATTTTGATGATAAATCCCTATTATATACTAATCAAAAATTGAAGTATATTGGGATTGAGCTAAGATAAGTAAGATGAGCTAATATAAGTGAGCTCTCTTATATATTTCACGTACAAGTATATGAAATATACCTATGCTCATATACTTATACTTGCTCATATACCCATAAAAAAGTGAAGTCAAATTTATCCATACTTACTCATATTACTTAATTACTTATACTGATTGATTAAATATTTTTTTTTTACTCCAACCATATAAAATGGGAAGAGATTCATATAAAACAGGTTTTTCAGCAGTTACAGTTTGTAGCTATTAGCGTCACACGTGTATCAAGTACATATTTAACGAAAAGAATCAACCTGTTGACCCTGAAACAATGGTGAAAATAGTTTTGATTTTTGACTTGTGAAGTTTGGAGTGGTACATAATAATGAGAATAATAAAAAGAATAAAGAAATAGGAATGACAATGCAACTTGCTGATTTAAACAATTAGTGGACTCTTAATTGAGCTTTGGAAAAAAAAATGTTTATAGCTTTTTTACAGGATTTTTTTTTTTTTTTCATGACAAACCTTAATCAAAAGTCCTTTAGGGTACATTAAAAATGCCAGTGAAAATTTGATGTGCCTGTCAGAACAGGAATATTTCTCTTACAAGCTTGAAATAGCTAGGAAATATGAAAAGCTGAATTTAAATGTCACGTGACCTTTCTCTTGCGACCTCACGCCCTCGCTTTTCTAAATCACCATGTATTTTTCAAGTCTTTTCTATTTCTTCTACATTTTTTTTTTTCATTTACTTATACTTGTTCATATACCTATAAAAAATTGAAGTCAAATTTATACTTACTTACTCATAATACTTAATCACTTATATTTACTCATATACTTGCTCAAATACATAATTACTTATACTTACTCATATACTTATTAAAAAATGAAGTCAAATTTGTACTTACTTATACTTACTCAAATATATAATTGTTTATACTTACTCATATACTTATAAAAAAGTGAAGTCAAATTTATACTTACTTACTCGTATTACTTAATTACTTATGTTTACTCATATACTTACTCAAATACATAATTACTTATGCTTACTCAAATACTTATAAAAAATGAAGTCAAATTTTGAGTTAGAGTAAATAAAACCTTTTACATTGTCAATTTTAGAAGACGTTTGACTAAATCTACAAAGAAGGTAAGTATAGAAAGGGTAGGGGGCAGACTCTGGCCAAAAAAGGAATGATTTGGGGTTTTATTCTACTACGTAGAAGAGTAATACATATTAAAGGAATACGTAGAACGTACTTGTACATGGAATTTAGTCAATTTTAGTGATGAATCAAACATTTAGTTGAAGTCCTTGCGTAAGTAGAGATTTTGTAAAACTAAACATAGAGAAGATTTATTCATAAAGAACTAAACAAAAATGAATACAAATTATTTATAAGAATGATAGACAAATAAACAAACACACACGTTTTTGTGTATACGTAAATCTAAGCATTCACTTCCAACTTTATGACTGACATCCAGTATACATTTTATAGGAGCCTACAAGCCATCTTGCGATAGTGAGGGATTCTTCAAGGAGATTCAATGCCATTCTGCAGTTGGCTTGTGTTGGTGTGTTGACAAACATGGCGTCGAAAAAACTGGAACTCGAACCCGTGGAAAACCCCATTGCAGTAAGTTTCTCGTTGTTTTTTAATCTTGGCTCTGTTAAGTAGGAATTTGATGGGAGGGAATATTTTTAACTTTATGAGAGGGAGTATTTTTAATATAAATGGTTTTCTACTGCTATTTTTTTACGTTCTATTTCGTCTTGGGATTGTTTGATTGTTTTTGTGGCACAGTCTTTTTAAACCTATTACCGTTCATGTTTTCTAACAAAATTTTATTTTATTGTAAACAGAGGAGGGTAAAAAGTACGGGAAAATGGTAAAAAAGAAATTCGAGTTGTCTCTGAAAAAAAAACTAACACCATCCAAGGCTAACCAGCGAAATTATAAAGTTTATTGTAGCAACCAAGTAAAAGAAATTGATTTCTTTAAACTTGTTATTTAGTTTTCCTTGCTCAGCGGTACAATTACTATGTTACTCCCCCACCTGTCAGCTCCAACTGCCGCCTGGAGATTCTTTTAAAGCAAGCGAGCAGGCCCTCCAAAGATCATTTATAGATATGCCAAATTTATTTCTCATATCCAACGATAGTATGTCAATGGATTACTTGGTGGACACCAATTTAGTAACTTTACTAAATTGATAATATCAATGAATTACAAAATTATTAGCCCTTTTTTTAACTAGGGAAAGAAGAATTTTTAAATTAGGACTGCCATATTCAAAGAATACGTGGACTTTTGCAGTGAGAGATGGTTTATCAAATTGTCTTGTCATAAAGACGTAAGCTGTATGGAAAATTGGTTTCGATGTTGGTGATGAAAGAAACGTAAATATTAGTGTGTGTGTTTGGTGTTTGGTCTGTTGGGATGTTGGTCTGCTTTTAGTGTGTTTGGGCAGAGGAGCAGCGTATGTGCCTGTGTTTGCCTTAGGCTGCTTGTTGCTATTTTTTTATCATTCTTTTTTTTTTAACAGACATCTTTTGACATTTTTTTGACAGCCCCTGCTTGCGATGAAACTGACTTTGGTATGTTTATGAAGAGTTATTGCGATATATGGATTAAGGACGTTGATTTTAATTTGAGGTGTGTTGAAACTGATTTTAGGTATATTTATCAAGAGTTATTGGGACATATGGATTAGGGCCGTTGATTTTAATTTGAGGTGGGATGAAACTGACTTTAGGGATTTTTTATTTTTTAGTTATTCTTTTCATAATGGTTGTTTCCCGTCTTCTTTATGTCTGATTTTTTTTTCAACAGCTTCAGCTTTTTCTTTACTTATTAATTTTGCCATGCTATTTTCAATTTAGAACCAAAAAACTTAGAGTCGAGGGAAAAGAGCCTCCCTCGTAATATGTCACATTTCTAAAAATGATTTTGTTTTTCGCAAAAAAAGGCAACTGAAGAAGCTACTTTAAACATACAAGGAATTTTTCAAAAATAAGCTGTATTTTCTGTAAAAATTTAAATGAATCAGAATACCAAATTCCTTTTTTTGTTTTGTTCTGATGTCGAAACAATGTTCTTGCTGCAAAAGTGCATATCGTCTGATCTTGTCTCTCAGGCAGAGATCACTATCCATAGTTGGGAGTAAATAATCCATAGCGTCCAATATGGGGATATTCACTTTAATTTCAACAGTAAAGCTGACAAAAAATATGAGCTTATTAAACTCACCATCACTCACCCGAAAGCTACTTTACAACTTTGTAATAGAAATTTGATTTTTTTTTGTTGGGGGGGGGGGTAGAGGGGCGTGGGAAATTATGGGCTTTGGGCAATGGGGGTAAACATTTTACCTGTGGTTCTCACAAAAAATTATTGCCCTATTTTTTCTTTTTTATATAGTTCGACAGGCTCTTTGACTACAATCATGAAACGGTCGAATTAAAATGGCATCTGTGATCAAACAGTTCGTGGTAACGAACTGTAGTAAGGAGCGACCCGGCTCAATAGTAAACAAAACTCTAAAAAACGGAACTTCGATGCTAAAAGATATATCAAAAGAATCGAATTTTTATGCTGATTTTAAATATATATTCTATAAGCGTAAATCTCTGAACAATGACTGTAAAAACTGAACAGAAACAGAGTCAGCTGAAATTTTTTGCAATTGAGTGAAAGGCTCGAATCAATTTGCTTCCAGGCTGTGCAACTATTTTTACAGGGTAAGAGGCAGTTTTTTCCCGCTGTGTATGAACTTACTGCAACTCAGAATTCAGGAGCATGTACACAGTATGTTTTGATTCCGGCTAGTAATTTTCGATTGTACGTGATATAAGCAATAAAATGGTTATATCATTGATGCGTTCGTCTGTCAATGTTTTCATATGCTTTCAAAAACGTGCAGAAATTAAAAAAGTTTGTTCAGACGAGGACAGAGGAAATTTTGAATGCCAGACATCATATACTTTTCCAAGGGGGGGAGGAGCAAAGATTAATATGTAATAATAAGGTCATCTTTTGTTCTAGCCTGTAACTGACCCCCTTTCTTTTGTTAGAGCCAATGCTGAGAGTTAATTTTTATTTTATTCCGTGGGTTGTGCAGGTATGTATTTAAAATCACCCCTTTATAGTACTGAAAAGTTTATTTTTGAACATGTTTTAAAAGAAAGTTCAAATCATGTTTTATGCAATATAATTTTACCAATTAATAGTTTCAGTTTTATTATTAGCATTTTACATTTATATTTCTTATACAGGTGTGTATCCAGGATTTTTTTTTGGGGAGGGAAGGGACGGGGTTTACAAAAGGATTTTTTTCGGGGGAAGGGTGCAAAAAACTTTAAAAAACACATCAAAATTTGTTTATATTCATTTCGTCATTTTTTCGAGTCAGACTAGCATTTCTGGGGGGCTGGGGTTCAAATCCTCTAATTCCCCCTAGATACGGCCCTGTTCTTATGCTTTATGTGTATTTCTGTCAAAGATATATGAAAAATCCCTCGTCGTTGTCATTTTCTCTCTTTAACTTAGGTGGAAAAAAACCGCGTACCAAACTTGAAAAAGTGGATTCAGACGATGACGTAGACGACACGTATGATTTCGAAGGAAGTGCAGATGACGAAAACGTTGACCCATAGACAGCTTGCTATTATATTTTAATCATTATAGTTGATAATGAGAATAGGACTAGGGTAGTCATGACTAGGATGACTCCATGGTAATAATAGATGTAGGTAAAGGGGGTTGTGCTTTAGAAAACCTGGGAGATGGGGTCAATTTCTCTTGTCTCTTCCCGCAAAATAAAATGTGTGAAAATTATATTTTAGGCACTTTTTACACTTTTATGTTCAATCTTTCTCTAAACTTTGTCTCACAACCTAATTTAGAATAATTTAGCAGATACATTTACTGCATTTAGTGTACCACCGCGTTTACTAAAATTAACGTTTTTTGAAAAGTTTTTTTATATACTTTGGAAGTTTTATGTCTTGAGATAAATCTTGTTAGTGGTTGTTTTAACGATAAATGGTAAATCTATGGCAAAAAGCGGTGAATTCGATTTTAGACATCGACCAAGTGGTGAGTATCCAAAATACATGCTGTGGAAATGTTTGACTGTAAATTTTGTGCTTGCAGCGCTTTAGACAGCACGTTCTGCTGCTGTAATTTTGGCGGAATTTGTGGGGTTTTCTACAAAATTTGATACTTTTCTTCAATACTAATTTGATGCTATGATTAATCGGAAGAGTGGTATTCTGATTCGACTTTGGCGTCGACCTCGTCGTTGTCGTCTATACTGATCTGTGATGAATGCTACGGGAACAATGGACTGCAATTCCGGACAGCTTTGATGAAAATGCGGGGGATTCCGTGAGGCTACTATTTGAGTTCAACAATACTTGGAACAGTGATATTCCTGTTCTATCTCGATTTTGTTCTAGTAAGGAAACATCCTATTCTAATTTTTCTAAATGTTGCGGAAATAATTGGCCATAATTTTTGGTGGGGGGAATTTTATCAATACATGGCGTTACGGTAACTGTTATGAAATTGTGGGAGTTATTCTGAGGGTATTATCTGCTTTCAATACTACTTTGACGCCAAGATCGAGTCGGAACAGGGGTATTCAAATTGCTCCTAAAATAATTGCCTGTAATTTTTCCCTGCAGGAATATTGATATTACGGTTTTTTACTGTAATTTTGATGAAACTGCGGTAGTCCACTTTGCAAAGACTACTTTTTGTGTTCAACACAGGGTCGACACTAGAATCGAAGTAGAATACAACTGATTCCATGGACCCCGTAATTTTGTTTTCTATAAAGTATTTTGTTTCCTATGTGTTTCCTACATTTGCTTCCTATTCAATGCGATTTCTATTTCTATAATTATTTTCCTTTTTTGTTTTATGTTGAAAGAAATTCTTAGCAAAGGAATTTCCACCTTTCCTCTCCTCTTCTATCTTAGTTCTATTCTCCCTTTTAACCTATAGTGTAGTTTACTTACCTGTACAGTTTGTTACTTAACCTATAGTCTTCATCAATAATGCACAAGTCAATGAAATAGATGGAACCTTTGTAATACGACCTTTGATAAACTTTTTCAGCGTTCAAAGAGTGACATTATGTCACTTTTGATATTAAAATCCATATTATGGATTGGGTTTTGAAGGTATTTACGCACCTTCATATTTAAAAATTTCACCATCTATCAAATTTTGGTTCTAGAAAAGCAAGTCCGAAAATTTATGGAAACTGCACCTAGAGTGGTTGGGGAGGGGAGTGGAGGGATATCCTCCTTCACTCTAGTCTGTTCGCGAGCATGGGAAATTTGCCAGACTAAAACTATCCTTTCACATGTAAAAAGCAGCCCCCTCTGAGACATATGAACATAGTGAACTTTTGAATATCCCCCCCCAAAGTACTGTTATTTTGAGCCATCATACCACTCTTAATACTATCTTTCTCCATCTCAAGCTATGTCTAGTTAATGAGTGGGTGTCCAAGTTTGAAACCCCTTCTCCCCAAGAGAAATAATGCGGAAAATAACGTTAAAAGATATTATGCTTCAATTATGTGACGGGAAAAATGTCTGAAATGGATTTTGTTCCACTATTTCTCCCCCACCCTTTGTCATTATAATGAATAATCAGATCAATTTGAAATCCGAGGTATTCTTAGGCAGTGCATAGGTTTTTGGGTTTGACCCTTCCCCTCTTTAGAAAATGATAGAGAATACATTTTAATACACTCTTTTCCGTTAAAGATGTGTAGAAAGGGGGATACTAAAGACATTTCGTAGTTGATTGCCCCCTCCTCCCCAAATCTAAGTTACGGGATGGGCTATACTTTTACCTATTTATGATTTAGTTTCCCTGAAAATGTAGTCTATCACTCTCCCGTCGTTTACCGATGCAGAGCTGTGTAAGCCGTCTTGGCTGAGTGGTTGGCGCGCTGGCGTGGGAATTCTGTATCCAAGGGGCACGGGTTCAATCCCAGTTGTGATCAGTTATTTAGTTTGAGACGGGGGTCAGTGGCGTGACTCTGTAAGTTCAGCCAGAGTCAACCCAGCTCTAAATGGGTACCTGGAAAAAACTGGGGAAGGTAAGCAGGAAGGGTGTGTGAAAGCACAGGATAGTTTGCCCCCAACCCCCCATTGCACTTCCTGGCTGAAGGGCCATGAAATGGAGATCAGCACCGCCGGTTTGGACCTTAAGGGTCTAGTGCCGTCTTACTTATTTTTTTTTACTAGCTGTGGAAACAATCAGGTCTTAATCATTATTTTTTTTTCTCTCACGCTTCCTTTTCCTTTGTCTTAATTAATGACAGTAACTAAAAATGAAGAATTGATTTTCTTTTTAGGGTCCCTTTCGTCTATTTTATGGTCTTGTGAATTATATGCATTTTAGAATTATGTTTTAGTTGTTATTGGCTTCTCAATTTCAATCTTTGATCGAACTTTGGGGAGTAATTATACAATTGTGCAATAAAATTTGTCAGGACAAGGTAAACATGAAAATGATAAAAAAAAATATCGTTACCGTTGAAACTGTTGAAATCTTACCGTTAAAAATAAATTCAGATTTCACGGTTATCATTAAAACCGTTGAAATTGTTTAACTAATTTATTAGAAAAACATAAGTATGAAAATAATGGGGGGGGGAAATCCTTACATGTCTGAAGGGTCTTTCCCCCTTCGGATGTGTTTGTAGTTGGGTAACGATGGGCTTCGTTCAACTGTTGGATTTAGTTGAATTTCATAACTTCTAAAACCTGTCATTAGCCAGTAGTTGTGGGGCTCAATGTGTATTCTACTATTTATCACCTTGTTAATAATTCTTTCTTTAAAATTTCAGTGTACGATTTTCACTGCTAAAGATCAATTAATATTCGACCGTTATTGTTGAAACCTTGAAAACTTCTGAAACCGGTGAAATTTCACCCATGTAAATCAATTGAGATTTCATATTTCCCGGAAACAATTGAAACCATTTAAATATCACCGTCAGAAAACAATCACTGTAAGAAATGTATGAGTCTCATCCTTAGATCGTTTGTTTATATTTAACCTAGTGGAAGATCTTAAGTTTTAGTATATGGAAAGAATGAAATATATAGAAACGCGTTGAACTTTTAATTGTGACAATGAAAGAAATAAAAATAGCCCGAATATTTAATTTAGGCTCTGGAAATATTTGTCAAAAAAAGAATGAAGAAAGGAAAACCACCCTAAAAAACGAATCAAAAGATAATACCGTTTTCTTTTTTTTTAACGAATTTATTTTATTTGTAAAGAATGTGAAATAGTAATCTATGGACTGTGTTAGTGTTTCTTTTATTGTCTTGACTAAAGGTTTGGCCTGTCTATCTATATATATTTTATTTTTTCATTTATTTTTCCGTTGAAAAGTATTGTGGTGTAAGGAATTATTTAGTTATTTGTGGCTACTTAGTTATAATTTAGTGGAATTTAAAAGTCGAACCTCTTTTATCTGTACAGTATATGGTTAATCTCTCCTATTTTCTGTCATTAAGCCCTTTGAAATTTAATGTTTCTAACATTAAAAAAAAAAAAAAAAAAAAAAAAAAAAAAAAAAAAAAAAAAAAAAAAAAAAAAAAACCTTTTCAATTGACCATAGTGGCTACCCAGGACATTTACGGGTGGGCTTTCCGGCTTCCTTGTATTTGTATACAGAACATCACTACACGGATCTAAAGTGGATTGTAGATGATTTTCAATTTTTATTCCATTAGAGCTTTTGAAATGATAGTTCTTGGAATTTATATTGTCTTGGCTGAATCCATATTACTTTTCTGAAGAATAGAAAACCTGTTTGTATTACTATATTGATAATTACAATATATTAACTTAGCATGGAAAAATTGAATAGAAAGAGTGTTTAGTATGGATCTTTCATTCTATAATTATTTCTTTTCTTTCCTTGTCGTTTGTCACTTTTTTGCTCTCTTTTTTTTTCTTTTTATTATGGAGGCTATTAGTATCTAATGAGCCCTGACTAATAAACAACGACCTCTTTTTCTAATATCTATTGCTATATTTGTATAAATGGGGATAATCTTTGAGATAGAGTGTTCCTTAGGAAAACTTAAATTTTCTTCTAACGATGTTGTTCTATTGAAATTGAAATTCTTTTCACTTTACGCCTTTCGACGCAGCTTAAAAATTTGTGTTAAAAAACACGTTAGCTAAATTTTACCAAACTTTCTACATGTCGTAGAAAGTTTCGCGTGACAGCTGCCATCAAAACTTTGTTCTCGGATTTCTTCAAAGTTATAGCAGTTAATTCCCTCGTATGCCTGTTCAAATATTTATTGTTATTCTTGTGTGATTTCAGTATTGTCACTTTGTTAGGTTGCACCCAAATTTCCATGGTATATTCTGTGAATTTATATGTCCTTCATTAAAAAGTAACGAAAACAGGGTCCCCAGAAACACGCCCTAAACTCCGTTTAAGCATACTGAACTCTAAGGGTATAAGTCACTTGTTGATTTACATTGCAATCGGTTTGCATATTTTGTATTAACAATCAGTGGAAAGCAACCCCCTACCCTATGTCCCCTCCCGCTCATTCCAGTAATTCTCCAAAATGTTATAGATGTTAATTATATTCTCAATAAAGTATAGCCAAGCCTTTTGTATGAGGAGTTGGGACCTGCACTCCCGTCCCTCCAATTTACGAAAATGTAGAAAGGGGAAGAGGGACAAAATGTATTTTCGATGTCTGGGATGTGGGAGTTTTTTCTCAACAATAATACCAAAAAAGCACCAGATATAATCAGAATCTAGCCAGAGGTGGGGGGAGGGGGGCAAAATATCTAGGTGACCCCCCTTCAAACAGTATTGCTGCTCACCTAGTGTATTGGATCATTTTTTAGAAAGTAAGTGAATGCGGTCGATATTTTTTTGCCATAAATAGTAAGAATGTGTAGGCTCTAAAGAAAGTATTGTCTTTAGTTATGTGTTAATGGAGGACTTAGCAGTAAAATACAATATTTTTCAATGTTAATCTGACTTCTTAAATCAAGCTAATATTTATGCACCTCTCTTCCAACCCTGGGTACACTGGATTGATTTCTCTACCTTTTTTACAGTATTTATTTAATTCTTTTATGTCCTTTTTCTCAGTGGACTATGTTGTAGAGAAAAAAAATCCATAAAATTAATACTTAGTTACTGACCATGATTTAAACCATCGCGGCGGATCTGTAATCAATTGCTTTCATGAGGTTTTTTTTCATATTTTAAAGAAAGTAGTTGAATTGAATAGAGATAGAACTGAATAGAGATATAGAAATCGAACTGAATTCAGACAACTGAATAGCTGAATAGAGGTGAAGAGCCCTCGGGAATCAGCTGAAATACCAAATACTGACAATCTCTAAAAGTTTCATTGACCCGCCTCAGCTACTTATCTTAAAAATATTACAAAAAACAAAAGAGCAGGAAATTGAGAATGAGGTTTTTAAGGCTAACGAAAATACTGGATGCAAAAAAAATGGATATTTCCTGAAGACAGCTGCTTCTCTTCTTCAACAATATTAGAGAAAGTCTAAAAAAAAAAATCAAGTTCTCATTTTTTGAGTGAAAATGCGAACGATTTAGACCAGAAAAAACTACAAAAAGGTTGTTTCTTGTCTTTTTTCTTTTTTTTCATTCGTGCTTTTCTTCTCTTCTGTTTTGTTGTGATGGTAGGCCAATGTGGTTTATGAAATTATATTTGCCATGTTTAACTTTGTTCAGAAATTGTTTGTTTACTTTGTTTATCTTACTCAATTGTACAACCTACGCGAATTATGTTATTGGAACGTGATCATTTTGTGGTCTGATCTGGTATTTGCCGGTACAAAACATATATGGTATTCTATAGTATTTGGTAGTATTATGATTAAGGTTTGAAGTGAAGTCGATGAAAATAACTGAGATACATGTTTTGTTAAAAGCAGACGAAAGTTGCTGTGAGTAAAAAATAAGAAAAAAGAAAGGTTTGGAATTTATTCTCTCCAGGGTGCGTTCTTGAAAAAAATTTTCCTATGTTGCTTTAGTTCAATATACCCTCTCAGGTACTTAACCGTCCTTGTTGTTTATTGGTTCAATTAGCACTGTGTCGGTGGTGTGATAACACATGTTTGGGATACGTTAAAAGTGTCATATTTCTTGTTAGCAAATGTATGAAATGCGTTAATTTTTACCACTGAGTTGGCCACTCGCAAAGACATAAAAATAGATTATTTTAAATCAGCAAAACGGCTGAAGCCCAATTTATCCATAAGCAAAAGACAAGGGGTGACAAAAAAAATTCAGATAATAAAAAAGGACAATCAAAACTAATTAATAAAAAATGGAGTTCAAAATAGACCAAAAACTTGGTAAATTTGATTCCAATTATCTTTACAATTGAGTCATGTCTTGGGTAATGCAAAAGACGACTGAAAAGAGTACAGGGAACTGTTAATAGTTCAAGTTTAACAATAAGAAAAAAAGAAACAACCAATGCCATCTAGCGCTGCCACGTAACATTATAAAGTTAATTATATGTATGAAAAAAGTAATGACTGTATTATTTGTTTTCCTCCTTTTTTTGAATTTGCTTTACAATAGGCCAAAGATATAAATACCCCTTTTACCTAAATGGCAGAACAGGTCAGTGGCTCCACTGTCGTAAATTTATGAGTTTCTCTCTAAAAAATAACGTTAACAAAATTAACGGTCTAAGTTTCATCTTAACGTTTGTGTATTTGCAAATGTTTATTTTTACGAAGACTTTGGAGAATCCCTTATCCTGTCGTGAAAATTAGGGAAAATTCGAAAAGATTGGGATAGTGGATAGTGGAAGAACTGCACTACCCAGTCCCTATTTGGTTTATTATCACTAAATATTGTTTAAAATACGAGTTCGCCTCTTAAACAAAAGTTTACGTGGGATTGAAATAAATTTGGATGTATAATCGAATTCCAAACTTTAATTAATGCAAAATAAAACTATTTTGCATTTTTCTAGTTCTTCTGAGCAAAGCTACACTGTATGCGGCACTATTAATTTTAAGAATTTCTATTATAAAGTATTGAAAAATCTTCTCTTATCAGTTACCTAAACTCTGTGGACAGTTTATTCAAATAAATTGAGATAATTCGGAGTTAAATGAAAATTTCTATCAGATTTTACCCTTAGCTATGTCAGCTGCTTAGACTGCTAATCAAGTCTTTATGGATGGAGTTTATTTTCTTTTTCTTCTGCAATTTTTTAAATATTAAATTAATATCCATTTTCCTCTGTGTCTCTTTAGCATTAGATTTAAATAACAAATGGGGTATAACCCGTTTTTTATCTAAAGTATGTAATTTTGTTGAAAATACGTTAAGCTTTTAGTAAAGTTTTACTTAGATGAAATAATGCAGCCAAGTTCTGCCTTTTTGTTAAAGGCAATTCCCTATAGGCGTAGGCGGTTGTTATAGGTATCCTTTACCTTGTGGTGGAACCCCCCTCCTCCTACCATCTGAGAAAACAGCGGGAACAGTTTCCTAAAAATATATCTTTGGGGTATTTCAGCTACCTTTGCACAAAAATTTTAGACCACTTTTGGTCCGCCGCAGTAGAAAATGGGAATAATTCCCTCCGCTGGGAATAGACCAGATTTTTTAATAAGGTGTTTCCCATTTTTTCTATGTTGAATTGCGATTGAAATCTGTCAAATATTAAGCTGGTTGTTAATTCCCCAGTCGATTTGGATAATGAATTAGGCTCAACCCGTTTTGGTGGTCTAAAAGAATTAATAACTTAATTAATATTAATTAATAATTAATATATTATAATAATTAATAATAATTAATTAATAAATCTCTTATTAGTTAATAAGACATGTATCATTTTTCTAACAATTTGAGATGGTGAGCACAGACTGGCAGCTGAATGAACTTAATTATCCCTTTTTGCTGTTTTATGAATTTAACCATGTTCGTGTTTTTATTTCTTGTAGTTAAATTTATGATATTATAACATTCCTGTTTTAATAAAGTAGAATTACTTACCCAATATTCTTCTTCTTCCTTTGTAAACATTAAATGCAAAGATGTACACTCACAGGCACCATCCTTTAACCTTGTCTTGATCGATAAGTCATTCAAAATTGGAACCAGACACCGGATTTGCAAAAAATGCAGGTAAGCTGTTTAATGTATAGTTTTATGAATTTTACTTCAACTGGAGCGATCCATTTTTTTTTTTATTATTTTTTTTTGTACCGTCAATCGTTTCTTTTGTGATATTTTAGAGCTTTCTAATGTCTGTCTTTTGTTTCAGGACATTTTAATGCTTTGTATAATCGCTCCTTCCTATTAGGATGTCTGTCCTATTTGGGTAGACTTTCTCTTACCAATCCTTTTTGTTAGGACAAAATCAATTCCTTTGAACGCGTTTCAATTCGTTTTTTTTTTCAGGATATTTCAGCATTTTCTATTGTCTTTCTTGTGTTCCAGGACATTTTAAAGGACTTTCTCTTTTCAATCCTTTTTGTTAGGACAAAATTAATTCTTTTGATCGCTGTTTGAAGACAGGAGGAGCAACCTTAATATCTTTAAGAGGTGTTGTGATTGAAATTCAGATCATGTGTCTGCTATGGCCATAGGTGCACGCATATATTTGGTCAAGGAGAGGGGATTTGGGCTAGAACCTGAAATTTTAGTTGGGCCATGGGTGTTTAGTTAGGTCATGACCATGGGTACCCAGACATGTTTGGTTAAGAAGAGGGGATTTATGCTAGGGCCTGAAACTTCAGTTTAAAAAATTAGCTTTATAAAAACTAAGCTTTGATTTAAAGAGTGTGTTTTACGTGGCGGTTGCCCTCCTCATATCTAAGGTAACTCTGGGCAAGGTATTAAAAACCATTCAAATTTTTTTTAAATAGTTCTTTTTCAAATGATAGTAAAGAGGGATTAAAACTTAAACCGAGCAGAAATTATTCCCTCACGTGATTTTTGTCCACAATGCATTAAGAGCAATTACAGTGGTACAAGGATGATTGGAAAGGAATAGAAAATATTTGTCACAATACCTCAAGAACGGAAGAGTTTATTGATGGCCCTCGCTTCAAAAATTCAGTTCAGATGTTTAGAAAAGGATTTTGCCGTATTTTTTACACTCAAAAATTTATTCAAAGCAACGCCACCAAAGTTTAGCGCAAAGAGTGGGAGGTTGAGGGAGGCAATGCCCCCTATAGATGGAATAGTTTCTGTTCAATTTAACTTCTTGTGTCGCTCTTTACTTTACTTGCAAAAAATTTTATCTTTATTTGATACGTGAATACTTCTCCACTTAGTGCAGCTGATGAGAACAAGAAGTTGGAGTATTGTTCAACGGATGGACAACTGGATGAGTTGTTCTGCGAATTTATTTGGGTGTAGGGAGAAGGATATTATTTATTAGTGTGTTATTATTAAGGATGTTATGTATTTATTAGGGATTAGGGAGATTTATCTATTTATTAAGGATTTACTAGGGGACAATGCTGGAATTATTAGGGGCAATGCTGGGATTATTTGGCGGAAAGATGGGAACAATGAAAACGGAGTCCTGGATAATACGTTTACTTCTCCACTTAGTGTAGCTGATGAGAACAAGAGGTTGGAGCATTGTTCAACGGATGGACAACTGGATGAGTTGTTCTGCGAATTTATATGGGTGTAGGGAGAAGGATTTTAGCTGAAACATATCTGGGAACAGTGATTTTTTTTAATATTTTAATTGATCTTCTTCAAGTCAGTTACTTTTTTACTGGGACATTCTGTTAATAAGGTTTTGAAATGAAGATAAATTCGTCGTACTGATTTGTCTTGCGCTTTTTTGCTCTCTGTCAAATATTGTATTGTTAGTTGAAGCCTTCTTTTTATACACTCCTATTTATTGGCTTCAAATACATGTCATGTCATCTTAAAGGAACGAATTTAATTTTTAAACAATGCTGACAAAAGGAAAATATGGCTATCGGACAAATCATTAGTGCATTGCGCAAACCTGAAGGAACAAAATGTTTCACTCCCTCTTTTTATCGTTCATTAAAGAATCATCAAGGTCAAACTCTCTTTTATCTCCTCTGTAAGCCAAAGGATTTTCTGATGTCCGTTCTGCTATATCTTCCTTAAGTTCGTCATGTGTGGCTTCGGTCACTGCTTTCCCTTTTCCATAAAATATATCTTCTCTGTAGATTCTATCCTTTTGACGATATGTTCCATGGAGCTGTAAGCAAGGAAGAAAAAAATAACTACAAAAACATTTTATCTTATCATGTACTGAAACTAAAAGATCATTTTTTTGCTACCAGGAAAAGTTGAAATTCCCTGCTACTAAGAAACCTTGAAATTTTTCAGACTACAAATGTAAAATTGGGTAGTTATCACAGTTTTTAGCTATTGTACGACAACTTTTATGTCAAAGCCATTTTTTTGCTACCAGGAAATGTTGAAATTCCCTGCTACTAAGAAACCTTGAAATTTTTCAGACTACAAATGTAAAATTGGGTAGTTATCACAGTCTTTAGCTATTGTACGACAACTTTTATGTCAAAGCCGCATTATATGTTGCTTCTATCATTGCTTGCAATTTTTCAAAAAATATTTTGTCTCTGTAGATTCAGTCTTGTTGACGATATTTTTCATGGGGGTGTGAGCAAAGATAAAAAATAACTCAAAAAAGGTTATCCTGTACAAAAACATAACATTAATATTTTGCTACAAGGAAAAGTTAGAAATTTCATGCTACTAGTAACACTAAATCATTATTTTGCTATAATTTGTCAGAAGCCGTATTGTGATGTCTTAATCAAAAGACAAGGGAGTTATGCACGACTAATATTTACGAAAAGGTGAATTTAGAGGATGAAAATTTAATTGAAAAAACTGAAGAAATACTTAAAAAAATTAATATTAGAAATAATGACAATGATAAAAAGTTCCCTTTCCTATATTGGACTGTAAAATTTCACAAGAATCCCCCTAAACCACGGTTTATTGCTGGAGAAGCTAGATGTCCAACCCGCATTGCTGCTACTGACCTCTCTTTAATTTTAAAGGAAATTATAAATAAACTTAAAACCTATTGTTCTGGTATTAAAAAAAAATTCGAATTTTAATCCATACTGGAGTGTTAATAATTCACTGCAGGTGATAGACTCTTTACCAATGGTTTCAGCTAAAAGAATTGAGTCTTTTGATTTTGTGACAATGTATACTAATTTATCACTTAATGTAGCGTTAGAAAATTTAAAAACGGTTATCAAGAAATCATTCCTCTGATCTAGTAAGAGGTTCTTAAAAACAGACACTTATAATAAAAAAGCTATATGGACAAACTGCTTTAAGGCTAGAGTTAGCTCGATATGTTACAGCTTAGATATGATTTTTGATTTATTAGAATTTGTTTTATATAATACTTATATAAGATTTAATGGTAATTTGTACAAGCAAATCGTTGGAATTCCCATGGGGAGGAATGCCAGCCCATTTATAGCTGACTTGTTTTTAAGACAACTCGAATATAAATATAGGAAGGGATAATTAGCTTAGCCTGAGTGAGATAAACTGCTATGCGGGTATATTTCAATTAAATATTTTAATAGATAGAGTCGCTTAGCTTAGGCATTTAATATAATGCGTCCTGAGCAGCCCGCTTTCCATAATTCTTTATTCTAGTTTCCATAACTCTGTACTAAAGTATTGTATTCTCATGAGAGAAATTGTTTTACAGAGAAATTGCCTACGGATTGGTCTGGGTACCCGGCTGACTGACCGTATTTCAAACAGTAGGTTGTACGAAAAATGTGGTTCAATCACGCTTTCTATGGCTATAATGAAAGAAAGGTTGAGATGGCTAGGCCACGTTCTGTGGATGAAGGATGACAGATTGCCAAAGATTGTCCTTCTTGGCCAACTTCTGGGGCTACAAGAAAAGCAGGTCATCCTCGTCTGGGTTGGGAGAATGTCATAAATAAAGATTTAAAGGAAATGGGAAGTTCCTGGGAGGGTGTAAAGAGGGAAACCTTGAATAGGTTAGGTTGGAGGAGGAGCGTGCGTAGCTGTGTTGGCCTCAGGCGGCTTGGTGCTGCAGTGGGTTATTGTAGTAGTAGTAGTAGTATTTTCATCATATTTTGGTATATTCCATTACGATTAACCTAGCTTCACTTCTTGAGTGTGGTCGATATAATACGCAAGTACCGCAATAGCAATATATCGAATTTCTATTCACCTCCACTTAAATAAATAAATCAAGGAAAATTACCTTATCCCAGAAGAAAATGTTGAATCCAAAATTGACGTGAAAATACTGGTGATGATTGTCATGAAAAATGCAATCTGGTTGCCAGGGTTGCCACCAATGTGCTTTAAAGTTGATTCCTGAATGATCAATTATACCGTGGTAATATATGTATGAAAGCAGGATACACATAGTTGCTAGAAAAGAAAATCAGGGGATTGACAAACTTCTGGTATATAAGACAACTTGTCACAGCACCAACCCCCCTGAGGCCAACGTGGCTGTGTGTACTCCTATACGCTACCTGTCTTCAGAGTTTAGACTTTAATCCAGTTTGAAAGTGCTTTAATCCCTCGAAATTTTTTGCGACCTCTTCCTACCACGCTCAAGGATATCCTACCTTTCTGTTTGCCC